>NW_022990441.1:2088230-2180730 GCF_902827175.1 Gymnodraco acuticeps
ACAACAAGTGATGTGTCCTAATCACCAACTTGCACCACACTTGCACTACATACACCAAAACACACTACACACAAGGTATCACAAGCAAGTGCCAGCTGAGCGGTTCCATATGCTCTCTGGTTCCTCGTTTGTGTTACCGGTGTGCGGAGTCTGACTGTCCGTGTCACAAAATCGACCGAAGGAATACACACACACACCCCATGGAGCATTCCCACCTCGTGATGACGGCTCGCCTGGGACAATGCAACCGTGAGCAATACAACTGGCCTGGCCCAGTGATGTGGGGTTTAGCTCGCCACAAGATTACGTTTGGTTGTGCGGCGACAAGCTCTATCAAGTTCTGGCTCCCCTCTGGATAGGTACATGCACTCTAGTGGATTTGAATCCAGCAATCAGGCTTAACAACACTACTCTTTAATGTATTATCCAGGCACAATGATGTTTCAAGTACTGGATTAATTTCAGTTTTGGCCCAAAACAAATATTTATAATATTTCATATAACAATTATGTAGCATATTTGATCCTCAAATTAGAGAAGTATAATTTAAAGAAATTGATATTCTCAACATTAGATAAACACAGAAGAATCCTTTCCAAGTACCATAAGTAGCTCAGGTAAGTATGGCTAATAGGAATACTTGATAGACTTAATTTGGTACAGATCAGTGGTAGCATTTACAAATGTAATAATTCAAGGTTTAAAAATGTTTAATCCTTCCTTTCCAGGTTTTTACAAAAGTCTTTGAATATTTGCCTAACTTTTCCTTTTCAGATTTTGAACAATGTACTTGACTAAAATGAATGTATTGATTCCACTAAGTGCCTTACTCTTGACTAAAGCGTATTTAAGTAAACGTAAAAGTAATCCTAAAATTGAGGACACTGCACTTTTGCAGATTACAGATTGATCAAATCACCATTGTGAATTCTATACTCTAACTGTGAATGTTTAGCTGGATCTCTTACGATCCTGAGTTTTAACATGCTTTTGACTAGTGATTGCCTTGAAGTAAATCTTTAAAGCGGCAAGCTGGTTTTGATTGTATAGTTTGATGAATGAAATTAACTAATGGTAAATGATAAAAATATATTAGTTTAAAACAAATATTTAGCCATTGTGCACCTGTGTTTTATATGTGTTCATTATTATGCTTTTGACAAAAGATGATCAAACACTGATGAGAGATGATTTTTCCTATTATGATTGGCTGTATCAATCATTGTGATTGGATGTTTCAATCTTATTCCACTTTGTGATATAATTGATGTAAGGTGAGACCACACTCGAACCTGGAGACGCCTATTGAGTTAATTATTGACCAAATTATTATTAGACTAATGTTTTTAGGTTATCATAAATGATAAAAAGAGAGGACTGTTGTGGAAATAATTATCATAAGACGCCAATTAGTAACATACAGGACAAACCTCGATGTCTGTTTACCTTCTTTAAGGACACAGGCGGCTTAGCCAATAATGTTATTGTTCCCATTCTGTGACCGGTCAATACTGGGATACAGATGGTCTGTGTTGTGGGTACACTGGGACACTTCCTTCTCTGTATTTGTGGACTCCAAGGTAAAATCTTCGAGGTCATAAGTGTCCGAGGCAAGTAGCTCTGTGTTCCCACACTGTTTAGGCTATCTCCTCAAATATGTTGTTTACTCTCTGCGAAACCAGTTAGATGGGCTGGCAAGAGAGAGGCTCTCCAGAATTGACGTGGCAACTCTACCGTGGAGTCAGAACCTCTGACTCTTGGACTTGTGATGTGAATCCTCCGGCCGTTAACTCCAAATAAACCATCATGTGTTTGACATCAAAGCTACTGCTCTTCCCGTGTCTCCTTCCTGAGTCGGTGACTCCCACTGCATAGCTACACAGAAGTTTCCATTACAATGATGAATGCATATTTTTTTACCACTAAAATACAGCAACACATCTTTGATTCATGTCGTTTATAACTGGAATATTACAATTATTATTAACTGTGTCTGTAGTCTACAACACAACAAAATAGGAAATAACAACAATAAACACGATTTAAACAGACACAAACATAAACCATTTAACTACGTATAGCCTACTTACTTGTAGAAGTACAAATGTCCAGGAAATATTCCAAAATCAACAACAACTGCGAGGCTGCACACACGACGCTCCGCTTCCGCAACGTTTTGAAACGCGTCTGGTGTGTGTTGTCGCAGGAGGAGGTCGCAGCGTGGCGCAGCCGCAACGTAATGCGTTGCAGACGCTCCTGGTGTGTTTTGGGGGTAACTCAGCATAATCACAATTGTTTCTGACTGTTCAGCAGCTTGATTGACAGCGGAAGAAAGGAAAACTTATACCTGTTCAATTTACAGTTTGGTAATTATCACTCCTTATCACTCATGAGATTGCTTCCTTGACAGTTCACTGGTTGAAGAGTCATATGCTCCTGTATGCTGAAACCAAACTTTTACTGTCCTTGGATCCTTTTTGATAAAGGGCAGCAACTCAAACTCTCTATACAGGATGTGTTTGGGGTCGCATGTGATTTTACGGCCTTGCTTTCTCACCATCTCCTCAAATATCTCCTGAAGAGAGGAAGGTGGAAGCATGCCAATTATTTTCCCAGCCCTTTTTATCAAGCTCTGGAGTTGTGATTTAGATTTAACTGACAAGAGTATTTCAAAACATTCAACAGTTTTGATTTCAGAACCCTGTAAGGTTTGGATACTGGCTAGGGTGGTACAGATGATATAGCTCATGTATATCATTAATAAAAGAGGACCCAAAATGGACCCTTTGAACCACTGGAAATTACGTTATTTTCTCTCATAAAGTTGCTAGGATTATGTCGTAGACTGCTCTAGCTCTAATGTGTTTCTTCTTAAAACGTCCCAATTCAGAATAACCTTTGCACTCCAGGCTGTTTGCTAATCAGGGAAATGTGCAGGGGCAGATCTACGGCACCTATGGATCAGCTTCCCCTTGGAGCATTTCCCTTTCCACTAGTTTTGTTTTTACTAAGGACGAGAGCTTGAAACTAAATATTAATAAAACGCTGCCGTTTGAATCGATAGCGTTTAACAGACAGGCGCCGTTTGGGGCGTTACGTTACAAAATACTACGCAGACAGCGTTAGCTGGGAGATCGATCACTTTGCTAAACTATGCGGTAGCCTACTATTAAATCCACGTAAACTACACATCACAGCAATGAGGCCAGATCAATTAAACCAGGATACATCCTTTACCGTAAAAACTGGATCTAAACACAGCTGCCTGTGTGCGTTTGATAAATACTTTCTGATGATATGCTACTTATTAGCTAGGCTACATGGCCCTAACGTGTAAAGTTTACAAGCATTTGTATGAGTGCTTTTCACAAGTAGACTCTTGCAGGCCAGAGTATAGGAGTGATTCAACAACAACAAAAATACATATCTGAGAAGAGATCAGGACGAACAGAAAGAGGAAAGGGAAAAGAGAGTTCACTGAAGAGACCAGGAGGGTCAGAGCAGGAGGAAGAGGAGGAGATGAAGAGACCAGGAGGGTCAGAGCAGGAGGAAGAGGAGGAGATGAAGACATTAGTGAAGAAGAAGAAATATATGTGAGGAATAAAGATGAAGTATCAGAAAGAGGGCCAGAGGCAGGGATCAGGAGGCAGATGAAACTCCAGCTGGACCACATGGTATGTTCTTATTCTCCTTACATGTTCCATTACAGCAGCACAATCTAGCAGCTCTTAGTATTGACAATTATTGATTGAAATGTGTTGCTGCACAGGTCACCTTTAGCTCTCTGAAGAGATGGGTCATGTCATTTGTGTACTTAATTATAACTAAGTACTTACAGTATGCAGAATTAGAGTATTCTCTGAATCTGGTGCCTTTTGGGTCTTTATATCTTTGAAAAATGAAACCAAAATGTTTGGTCATAACATCTGGTAGTGGACTACTTATATTTTCCCACCCCAGGCACAAAATATAAATAATTACTAGGAATTTACTTGAAAACATTTAACAGGGTTGAAGTTTTTGACAAAAAGTTGCCATGAGACCTTGTTTAGCTAAGATATGGCACCACATGGAAATCAAGGACATTACACAATTGTAATATTTTGCAAAACTATTGTTTATTTTGTAATAAACAATTATTTACTATTATTAATTCATACAACATAGTTGAAATGTTGAGCTTGTCAATCTTAATATTAAAATACAAAAACTGAAATATAGGTAAGAGAAGAAACTGACACTTTTGTGATGTAATTCCCTCCATGCAGATCACACATGGACTGATCCATTATTTTAATAGGAGGGTAAATGGTATGGCGTGACAGGGTTGAAACAAACTGAGGGACAATATTGCAATTTCATAGATAATTCAAGTATTTTTTCAGAATTTATTTTTGATCAGTTAAAGTTGACAAGCATATGATTATATTAGCAGCAACATTTTGGAATAATTGGCCATTTTGATTTGTTTAATATTAAATTAATATGTAATAATGCTTAGTGAGCACATGCAAATATGTCTGTCTAATACTAAGACAACACATTTTTTGTAATGCAAAACAACCTGTTCCATTAATTAATTGCTTTAAAATACATTTTGTAGTTTCCTTTCATTTAAAATTATTGAAGTAAGCTTGGGGGACTCAAAGGGCACCCGATTGTTTGTCTGAACACCTTGTTTCTCTTGTGCATTAAGAACACTTGTGTTAGGGCATGAATTAACAATAAATAGGTTATAGTATAAAATATCACGTACTGTCCGCCCTCCCATGCCACCCTGGCATGACCTCTTGCCCCCCCTTTGCCACCCCATGTAAAATGTTCTAGAACCGCCACTGGAAATGTGAGATTGTTTCGTAGATATTGAAGTCACTAGGATAGTGCAAGGACAGGCGTTCAGAGCTAGCAGTGTGAATGACAGTCACCTTTTTCCCCATATTCATATACAATCTGTATCATATGTATGTAAAAAAAACAATACCGATGTTTGCATGTGCCTGTTCATTTGTCAACTGCAGGCGTTGCCTCTATGTAAATGCTAATGAAATGCCCCTTATCTCATTACTACCGGTAATGTCCCCTTCGTGACCCTTATGTATAACCCACAGCTGCTGAACTTTTACCTTCCTTTGCTGTTTCACTGTCTGTGCTTTCCTCATCTGTAGGCAGGTGCTCGTCTGCTGGTACTGACAAGGTAATGGAGAGATTGGATGTGGGATGAATACTTAACAACTGGCTACGCCGGTAAACACATACGCAAGAGATGAGAAAGAAAAAAAGAGTGAGAATCAAAAAGGAAAGGGAAAAGCGTGGGAACGAAGACTTTTTGAGAGAAACATAAGATAGGAACAGCATCTCAGACAGCGAAATGGAGACTCTCTGAGGTTGACAGACAGGGAACACCACCAAGGACAATTTCAGCTTCAATAGCAAGAATCCCTTTGGGAAAGCAGAGTTGTCGAGAGAGTGAGATGGTTGATGCTTCTAATTGCTTATTTTCAGGTTAGCCGCTTAAGCATCTGCATTTCCATACAAAGTGACTGACAAGATCCAAAGCCAGGGGAAAGAAAACAAGGCAGGGCATTCTGTTGCTGTCTCGATTCTATGATTAAAGTGAAACTGTGGATAATTTATAATATGTTATTAAAGCACGTCTGTCCAGTGTGTCCGAGTAGGTCCCAAACCTTTGCCTATAGGCTCAATAACAGTCAGCAGGTGTAAGCCATTGCAATCATCCTATGAAAGAATGAGTCCTGTGAAATCAGTAACAGCTGCTCTGCTGTCTGTGTTACATGCTGTTCACAATAAATATATAGTTAAAAAGAAATCAACAAGCTTGTATATCAATTCCTACAATCGCTTGTAATAGCTTTGATTCTGTCAGCCTTTATCAAACATGTAATAAATGATGTGTTATTATCGCCAATTGCAATCCTCCCAAGGGCCACAGATTGCATCTCTTCTTCCTCTGAAGATTCCTGAATAAACATTTGTTATCTAGGTCTGCTCTTTTCACATGATTGAATACAATTTGTCTTTCTAAAGAGGATTGCCAAATGTGAACGACTTATTCCCGCTTCAACCCTTCATCGTTCTTTATTTTCTTTAATACAGTGTCTAATGTGATATTTATATCTATTATATTGTTTTGCTTTATCTTACATAAAATAGTTGTCTAGTGCCCAAGTAACATAAACTTCGCCCAAATTGAAATCTTTGTGGCAACTTAAATTATTTTCACAGTAGTGCATTTATATTCTATCCTATATTTAGGTTAATTAAAACGGCCGACTGCTGTTTTATTCATTTTGTGCACATCACAGTTTAGTTGTGGGTCACTCACCACGAACATTATGCAGTAGAAAATAGGACATTTTGACACCTGTAGCATACCCAGAACAGACTGATCAGAAACGACCTCAGGGTTGTGTCACTTATAGTGGTATAAAAGGCCATGAGTGTAACACTGAAAGCATAATACTGCCACAGTGCAGCAGAGTGTCATGTGATGCACATTGCACCAGAAGCACCGCTGCAACATGGCACATCAGCATATCATATATTTGTAAATGCCGTCTGCTGCCATGAATTCAGGAGTCTTGTTTGGGTTAAATAACTGTATTCCCCATATGGAAAGCCTCTCCAGCTATGGCTCACAAAGCAACGACTTATTTAATATCTGATAGTGCTGGTTGCAGAGGTTTGGTTGTGTTCTACCCATAGACTGGGTTCTACCTCAACAATGAATTTCTCTTCCTCCAAATCGTGACAGCTAGCAGAGCTCTAGAGAGCATGTCCTATCACCTGACAAGAGCAGAAGTCATGGTCCAATAACTAGAATGTGCCAAGCCAGGAAGCAAGTTTCAATTTTTCTTTGCTATTATAGGGTTGCTGCCTTGGTGCATATCTGAGGGCACCAGTGTGTTTTGGACTGTAGTTTGACTCGAGATGTGTTTCTGTTATCTGAATATGTGTTGCCAGTAAAAAGTTGACAGGAAATGTAAAAGGTTCTCAAATTGATATGAACACTTGCATATTTTGTCATCACGGACATACAGTAGATCTTGAATTTTGAAGAAATTATGGACATTTGTTTAAAACTCAATTTGATCTTCTTACTTGGGATCAGAGTACTAGAGTCCTGTTGGCTGTTGTAAATCACATTCACCTTGTCTATCAGTGGTAATTCACTTGTGATTTAATGAATGAAATATGAAGGTACTTTTATCCCCTCAATACCAAGCGTGATTAACTCCTGAACCATAGATTTAGTCTGTTACCTAGAACTTACCTGGAACAAATGGCTGCTGCCTCCTTCGATATCCTGTAATATATAAAATACAAAAAAAATACTGTACGTGTAACCAAACGTATTCTTGAGATCCATCCAAGTGCATCATTCTGTTTACTTGCTTGAACAGCAAGCTGTGTCTCAGTCTGACCCATAAAGAAGATGAATACAAATAGATAGAAAGTGCTACCGGTACACAGGGTCTAGACCTTTGCCTTAAAAAAACTAAAAGCTTAAGAGCTAAAGGCAGAGTTAGATAACACGCCAGTTGTACAAAGGGAATTTTTTAATCATAAGTATTAAACTTTACCAGCACATCAAAAATATGCCAATGATTCCACCTACACACAATACAAACATAAAAACCGCTATATGTACATACACATCATACAACACCTGCTTAAAAACCTAACCACTATCAATAACTTGCTACCATCAACGATGTTCTAGACAATGTGAATTCAAATAAGGTGATTGCAATGCATCAGATAGTCATGACAGACAAGTATAGGTGTACATACACCCAAAAAGGGACTGTGACCCATTTGGCTAAACCACCTCTGAACATGGTCAGAGTCGCATTGTGACACAAAAAAAAGCATAAATGCAATTGCTTTTTCAATCAATATTCAGCAACAAACACATAGTGCTAGGGCTTTTCTGGGTATTAGTATTGGGCTCATTAGCATAAGGGAAGAATATAATAGAAGCTTTAGCCCGGGGAGCGTGTGTGTGAAAGTGTACACATAGCGCAGGCCCTCTCCCCCATAGTAGTCTTCAGCTAAGCCCTCTCAGACAGAACGATCAGATCTCCATATTACACAGGAGACACATACTAAAACCAGGTGTAAATGTAATCAGCTTAACCATATAAAGACACAATCTGGACATGAGAGGCTTTGTAATGTAAGGAGTAAGCCCTGTAGATAACACTGCGTTTGCCCTTTTACAAGCTTAAAATTCCAAAGGGAAGAGTGCATTTACACAAATAAGATGTCCTTTTCCCAAACTGTCCATTGGTAAATTCAACATGGATCTCCGACCACAAAGCAGCAATAACAGAGAATACCTAGTTTGTGAAACACAAAACAAAATATTACATTTGTATTGGGATAGTTTATATGTAGGCTCAGTTTCTTTGCATTTGTGTTTTTTTGTCTTGTTATGCTGTTCATATCCATATAATCATTTGAGGAAGCCTTGAGCTTATGACAAAAGAGTCACAAAATTGAGCCATGTTCCAGCTGATGCCAACGGACCATGTTTATTTGAGCGCTAACCCAGCAATTACAATGTTTCGTCATACACAGTTTATTTATGACATTTGAAAATATCTTGAATCCGCTGAATTGTTGCAGTAGTCAACTGCCCAGCAATGTGTTGAATTGTTTAACCACTTTAAGGGTCTTGTTTTTCTCTAGGGTGAGCTAATTTGCAGAGGGTTTGTTGTTGAGCATGTTGACCCCACTCGTGGAAATATTCTCTCGGTCACAGAGATTAGAAGTTTCTGCACTTGGTTGTTGATGGGCCCTAAACACTGTTTTAATATTCTCGCTTTGCCTGTGTGCAGTTATAAATGGTGCAATTTAACATTATTCACACAGTGTTCCTTACTGAGCACAGCAAGGTCACCATGCATGATCCCACTGAATTCCCTTTATTCTCATTTTATTTATTTTTTATTTAACCTTCATTTAACCAGGAGAAGTCTCCTAACGATTACAAATATCTTTTAAACTAGACTCCTGGCCAAGAAGCCAAAAAACAAGCCAAAAAACAAGAACAGAGAACATATCATGGTTACCATCGGAAACGTCATCAACTAAAGCATCTAGTTACAGTGACCTGCTTCTCAGTCTTAAGGAGCACTATAAAACTGTTAAGAGAGAAAACCTCCCTGAGTTTCAGCTCATATTGCATCTGGTTTCAAACAAGTAGAGCAGCATAAGCCTTTTCCCCAGCTCAGTATGCACTTTTGGGACATTTAGTAAACACAAGTCATCGAAGCGAAGCCGATGAGTTCACTTCTCTTCCAACTAATATAAATCTGCAGTCCAGGTTAATAAACCCCATGAATAGCCTTGTAAAAAGGATATGCTACATCTTTCTCAGGTCCTACTTTGATATACATTGATTCTGCATGTATTCACTCACAACTGCTAATGGGTTGCAGGGAAACTAGGACGTGAGACGCAAGTGGGTGTCCTTTTGACAACATTTATTCACATGCATGTATATTTTAAATGTATCAAAGACATAAAGAAAGCACTCTGCTCCAGGGTTGTGCTCTCTCTTTGACATTAAGGAGAGCTATTAGTAGGAATTGCATAGAGGGAGTAATTTCAGCACTGTAACCTGGGTATATGAAGATAAACGGTTTAGCAGTGACTGTCATTAATGAAGACAAGCTCATTTCAACTGAAATTATCCACGCCTCTCAAACATAGACTGTATACTCAAACCATGAAAGCTGCCTTTGTGTGTGTGTTTTATGTGTGTTTGGGGGGGGGGGGGGGGGGTGTTTGTGTGGGTTTTTTTTATACCAAATGTCCTGACTGAGGATGGAGAAGAATTTAAATATAACATTTTCCAAACCTGTGGATATTTTTTTGCACATTTGCCATAATCACTGGGCATTGTATGGTTAGAGTTCAGGTTAAAGTTAGGTTTTTATTTTTTTTAAATGAACTCAAAGCATTCTAAAAATGACCTGCCGCAACAGCACTGCTTGTTATCACTTACTACTGATATTTCCTTTATGTTCACCTAATGCATTGTTTCATACTACAACCACTTACTGTATGGAAAGCAACTGTTTCAGCGTCTTTCTTCCACCTAAAAAAAAGCATACATAAAATAAACATTATTTTGGGATAAAGTAAAACAAGCAGTATAAGTTTTCTTAAATGACAAATAATGGATTTAAGATCAAATCAAATCAAGTTTTATTTATATAGCACATTTATAAACGATTTTTGGTCGAGCCAAAGTGCTGTACATATAATAAAACATAGCCTACAGTAGAGACACTTTACAGCTAATACAACAGATCCCCTCTGGCATCCTTGTATTACTTGATAGCTATTGCATTATTGTCATTATTATATGAAATACAATTTGTTCTCTTTTATAACATTTTGGATCTCCATTTTGCAATGTTTGTCTGGACTTGCATTGATATTCTGCAACAGGTCAGTTCAACCATTCTCTGCAGTACAGCTTTAATAAGAGCTGATAAACATGTGTCTTTAAATATTAAAATGTGTGTTTACATCTTAAATGTACTGTCAGTCTTTCTGTGAGAAACATATTATTTTTCACACTACAACTTTCACACTTTAAACCGCTTTATAGTGCTTTTTCTGTTAAGATAGATAAGTGCTATGTAAGTGCAGTTCATCTACAATTTTTAACCATGTTTTATTTAAAAGATTACCTTTTTTTTTTACTTTGCTGGCCCCAGAATGGCCCATGCAAATCCATCAATTTACATTTAACAGCTTCTACTTACAGAAGAGAAAGTGCTTTGTAGACACAAAGATGTACCACTGTCTGTAACAGACAAAACCCCCCCTGTCCTTGATTCTTCAGACCGACAAATATGCTGCTATTAATTAACATACTGGCAATCTCTCGGACTGGCCCGTGATACAGGTAGCTGTTTCTATTCGCTAAACCAACTACCACAAGAGCTTTGTGTTGCTCTGTTCCAATTTATTGTTATATGGGGGCCAAATCTGGCCTGAATATATTTGAATCTTTTTTATTTTTCATAACATTCACTTTCAGCTCTATTCATATTGCAGCTGCTTGTTCCGCCAAACTATTAAACATGCCAATAAAGCTTCAACAAGCCTGAAGCACAGGTCTAGCTGTCCAAGCATATTTAAATAATAAAAAAGCATATTTATGGGGTGTTCAACCAACTCTTAAAATGTGTTTCAGTAACATTAATTGAAGTTAAAGAAGGTATAACCTTGTAATACGCATTTGATTCCAAAGGGAATATAGATGAGCAGAACATTTTAATCTGTCGTTTATGAAACTCAAACACTAAAGTAAAAAATAAACTACATTTGTTTTGAGAAATGCATGACTTAGAATGGTTAAATGAAATGAATGTAATAATACTTACATTCCTTAACAGTAGGCTCTCACTGTTAGAACGGCCAATACACATCTATTTCAAATCAAATCAAATCAAAGTTTATTTATAAAGCACATTTAAAAGCGATTTTTGGTCGGGCCAAAGTGCTGTACATGTAATAAATACAACAATCACTTAAAAACACATTACTACATTCATAATAAAAGACAATAAATTACAACAGATATATAGAAAACACAGGGAAAAGTCAGGAGTCGTGCTCCGCTCTGACTAAAAGGCCAGGGAGAAGAAGTGTGTTTTAAGCGTAGATTTAAAAACCTCGAGGGTCTGGGCCGACCTCACATGGAGGGGCAGAGTGTTCCAGAGCCTAGGGCCAGCTGCTGCGAAGGCTCGGTGCCCTCAGGTTTTAAACCTGGTCTTGGGCACTACCAGCAGCAGCTGGTCAGCAGACCTTAAAGCTGGAGGAGTTCAGCTATATAGGCCGGAGCCAGCCCATTTAGTGCTTTAAAAACAAATAAAAGGAGTTTAAAATCAATTCTGAACCGAATTGGAAGCCAGAGTGCAGTGAGGCCAGAATTGGGGTGATGTGGTCACGCTTTTTGTGGCCAGTGAGCAGACGTGCAGCTGCGTTCTGCACTAGCTGCAGACGTTTAATTGACGCCTGGTCCATACCCACGTACAGAGCGTTGCAGTAGTCCAACCTCGAGGTAACAAAGGCGTTAATAACCCTTTCCAGGTTTTTAAAAGATAAAAACGACTTGGTCTTAGACAATAGTCGTATTTTAAAAAAGGTTTTGACTACGCTGCTGACCTGCTTATCGAATTTAAAAGCGCTATTGAAGGTCACTCCAAGGTTCGTGACAGAGGGGAGGATATTATTTTTGAGGGAGCCCAGAATATCAACCTAGGAGGCTAGAGGTTGGGGTCCAAAAAAGATAACCTCAGTCTTGCTCTCATTGAGTTTGAGGAAATGTTGGCTCAGCCAGGATTTGATCTTTGCTACGCAGTTCATCAATAGCTGTAATTTGAATTGAGTGGCTGATAGATCTGTACATCGTCGGCATAGCAGTGGAAGGGGATGTTGTGTTTTGTGAGAATTGAACAGTAGAAAAAGGATGGGGCCCAGAATCGAGCCTTGGGGAACCCCACAGGTAAGAGGGGCTTTGGCAGAGGAGAAGGTACCTAGCTGCACAGAGAAGCTACGGTATGTCAGGTAGGACCTGAACCATGCAAGGGCAGAGCCTGTGATGCCAGCGGACTGTTCAAGCTGTGACAACAGGATGCTATGGTCCACAGTGTCAAAGGCAGCTGTCAGGTCTGACAGCACCAGGACAGCTGGGCTACCTGAGTCGGCGGCTAGGAGCAGATCATTAAAAACTCTTAAAAGGGCTGTTTCAGTGCTGTGCATGGGTTTGAAGCCAGACTGAAACTTTTCATGGATGCCATGCATGGTTAAAAAAGACTGCAGCTGGGCGTAGACTACTCGCTCCAGGGCTTTAGATAAAAAAGGTAGCTGGGAAATGGGCCTAAAATTTGCGAGAATGGAAGGGTCGACATTTTTCTTTTTAAGTAGTGGCTTAACCACGGCATGTTTGAAGGCAGCTAGGACACATCCTGAGCTAAGAGAGGTGCATGACTACATCCGAGAGAGAAGAGAGGGATACAGGCTCAAAGTGGTCGAGGACACCAGGGCACAGAAAAGGAGCATGATCTGGGGTAGCACTAGTGTGGGCTAGTCTAAGCGCAGATGTAAGAAACTTATCACAGAGAGTAGTCGATGGCACAATTGGAGAAACATCACAGGGATTAATGATCGAGTTGAGGACATTAAAAAGAACCTGAGGTTTGTGGCTGTTTTTAGAGATTAACAGAGAAATGTGCTCCGTTTTGGCTGCTTTGACTGCCGTCTGGTAGTCGGAGAGGCAAGCACGAAGGATTTCTAAGGAGACATGGAGTTTATCCTTTTTCCATTTTCTCTCTGCACGCCTGCAAGCACGTCTGAGAGCACGAGTACAGTCATTGAGCCACGACTCTGAGAGAACTTTGTTGCGTCTAAGCGTAAAAGGAGCAACAGAATCCAGTATTAGGGTACATGTCGAGTCAAACACGGAGATAAGCTCATCAGCACTAAAAACACAGTTCACCTCTAATTTACAGATCGGAGAAGCATTAAAAACATCAGAGAACTGTGAGGCAGTCAAGGGGTTAATTGAACGCAGACGACGCGCAGGGGCACGTGATTCGACTCCTGCGGAAAGGATCGAGGTTGTAAACAGAACCGGTAAATGGTCTAAGATACGCGTTGCTGCACATATTTCATCCACAGATACAGACAGTCCAAACGATAATACTGTAGCGACCCTGCATAGGATGTCCAGGGTGTCACTCAGGCATCCCCCGTCTCTCTGCCAATCATAGAGCTGCACAGTGATGCTGGTTGAGGTGCGGGCCTGTGGTTGGGGGAGCGGACGGGGGAGGGCGGGGAGTTGTGACGTAGACACTGCTATATATATATGTGTAGGAGTAGGAGTTAGGTTAGTGTGAGGTAGAACCCACAAAGTGTACATTTACCTGTGATCATCTGTAAAGAACAAGAGTTATTAAAGCCTAATAACGAGAAGCCTGTTTCCGACTCACCTTGTGAACGTTACAATACTAAGTCCAAAGTGTGTGCTTTTTCGTGTGTTGGGCCAGCCACGGACTGAATGAGACCAAAATAATCAAGGAGATTTAAAAAGTCCCTAACCAGAGGTTTGGACTCGCAACACACATGGACATTGAAGTCTCCGGAGATCAAAACACGATCATATTTCACCATGATCCCGGACAGAAAGTCAGAAAAGTCACTTATGAAATCCTTATTGCACTTTGGCGAACGATAAACGACTGCGCAGAGTATAGGCGAGGCCGGGTTCAGTTCAAAAAGCTGCAACTCAAAGCTAGCATAGCTAGTTACAGGGTGAAGCAATCGGCATTGGAGGCTAGCTCTAAACACTGATGCTAGGCCCCCACCATGGCCGGTGGCACGGGGGGAGCTGAAGAATGTACAGTCAGGAGGAAGAAGTTCAGAGAACGGTGTATACTCGCCAGCGTGGACCCAGGTCTCCGTCAGAAACATAAAATCCAGTTCACGAGAGGTGAAGAAGTCATTTAGCAGGAACGTTTTGTTTGCTATCGACCTAGCATTTAGCAAAGCCATGCAACATTTTCGCTCAGGGCTTGCCAAAGGTGTAGTGCGTCTGAAGATGTGCGTGTTGAACGCCGCGCGGGCCGGGAGCAGTCAGTCGGGCAGGAGGAGCTGTCAGCGGGCCCAGAAGAGGCCGCAGCTCCGGAAAAACAGGGCGAATCCACCACATGGCGTGCAGCGGGAGGGCCATGGCATCCGAGGCGTGGATAAATCCCAGAAGAAGCCGTCAGGTATGCCTTAACAGTGATGCAAATTAGTCGCTTTTCGGCGCCTCCCGCTTTTTTAAAACTGATTTGGGTGACTTGTGTAATTCGTGGAGAACCGAAGAGTTTTTTTGGGGCGGGGGAGTCCGTCCGTCCGACTGACGGACAACTTCTCACTTGAAAAAAGAAGAAGAAATCTAGACCGCAAAATAATTAAACAAGCGAGTGCCTGTTTTTCCTGGCCAAGGACAGGTTCAATGAACACAATACGACGTAACGTTTCTTCACGTGGTATAAGTCTCGTCTGAATGGAGTGTAGACTAGAGTGCTGACGGAGAGCACCGGAACGCCGCTCCAGCTCTTCAAATATTGCCGTACCCATAAGGAGCCGTACACATGCCACATTTTTTGCGTGGCTGTGTCTTTAGTTGTAAGCACAGTGGCGATCTGTTGTTATTAGCATCTGGTTAGCTAGCTATGCTAACGAATTTAAAGAGCTTTTCTACAACCAGGTGGAAGAGAGCTCTCTCCTAAGAGGCTCAAATCAGTAACAAAAAAGTTGTTAAAAATAACAAGAATAGAGTTTAAAACGGGAGTGATTTGTAAAATATCCAAAAAGAAAAATCTGCTTACAGTTCTGTTTCATATGGGTGTTGAAAGATGTATCCATAGATCTCCTCATGTTGCTCTCAAAGTGCACCAGATTGATGCAATTAACTTCAATATTTAAAGCATACCCCCCCAGACCCCCTTAGAGATAGGATACTAAATACATTTGCACACATCTTGTGTCCATATCTTTCTGTTTTGTTGGTCATGCCACAACCGTGCACATGCATGCATGCGCGAGTCATGGTAAGATATCTGCTTTTTCTTTGCACAGCATGAAAGAAAGGCCAAATGAATGGGCTGTGATTTTAGTTTTTTTAAGCAGAGGTTGAGTTCAATCATTTTTTGAAAGGAAAAAGGTTCCCCACCCCTGCTGTAAATAATAATAAAAACCCTTGATTTATAACTTAACATCTATGTCTCCTATTGATCTGAGTATATTATAAAGAACAGCCAGTTAATTTAAGCATTATAGCACAGGCCTTTGTCAGATGGTATATATCTGCTTCGAATAGTTCTCTCTTTTTTCACCATCCATCTTGCATCACTGCTTAAGATGGACCAGTGCACCACCACGCTTTCCCCGTTGTCTAAAGCGCTTTCGGCAAGGCAGGATGCAGGGCAAACGGTGCAGGTAGGTGGGAATATCCGACAGTAGAGGGGGGGACGATTTATGGTTGCCAGATGTAGGTTTGGGCAGCAATATCAACTCCAGTGAGGGTCTGAGGTGGAGGAGAGCTTGGTGATCGTAGACGAGCAGAGCAGGGACATTCTGACATACATACAACAAAAACAGGATAGCTAAAGGTAGAGAGCTGAGGGAGCGGCGATCCGACACAGGCGCCATCAAGTCTTCGTTGCAGGCTCATCTATTTTCTCCATCTTGTCCAAATCTTTATGCTGTTGAAGTGGGCCTCCTTGGTACATTTTTCATTACACTATGCTCACTGCAAGACCACAGTTGGATTTGAAACCCCGCCAGTAACAAGGACATCTTAATCCTAACAACTGCTTGGCTCCGATGGATGACAACAGGCTCTCCAAGCAGCTGTCTGCACAGAATCTCTCCACCACAGCGATTTAAAAGTAAACTCGCTCTCTGGTACGTGCGGTGTTGCTGAAGGGCACATACACGACCAAGGGCTCCAATCTGTGGTCAAGGATAGGATATGCTACTTGTAGTTGCTGCTGATTTCCAAGTGAGGCTGAAATGGAGAGTTTTTACACACGGCATCTATTGCACGTCTGTCCGTCCTGGGAGAGGGATCCCTCCTCTGTTGCTCTCCCTGAGGTTTCTCCCATTTTTCCCTTTAAACTGTGGGTTTTCTTCGGAAGTTTTTCCTTGTACGATGTGAGGGTCTAAGGACAGAGGGTGTCGTATTGTCATACTGATATTTTGTACAAACTGTAAAATCCACTGAGACAAATGTAACATTTGTGATATTGGGCTATATAAATAAACATTGATTGATTGATTGATTGCCAGTTCGTATAGCAGACATCATAAAATATTTCGTACTGGTCACTGTGTGATAGTCATGGTGGGAAACAAATGTGCTTTTCTTTACCCGCTAGACATTCACTCTGCTGTCGACATATGTGATGCATAACACTTGTGATGTATATTCATGTAATGGCCATGAAATACCAATAAAGACAATAAACCGCACTCTCATGAGTAAAAAATGAGATATTTTATTGTCAGCAGCAGGGTGAATACCATTAGATAATGGCCTTTAAATGTAACCCCCTAGGCATTATATCTATGAAAATTGCTGAGTCAGCAGGAAAGCTTAAATGAGTGAATGCAGGTTTATGCTGATAGGGCAGCTGTAGTTTGCGTATTTGTCACTGAGAACAATTAGGTTCAAAGAAAGAAAAGGAGTGAAACAACTGCTGACTAACAACAGCTCCCTCGTCACATTGACCTGGGAAACCTGATTAAGCAGTTAAAGAGCTTAGAGATTGTGTTGGTGGAGCCGAGTTCATCGCCCAGAGACATGTTGGAAGGAGGAGATAAATGAAACACATTATTAAAACAATTACTCTGACACAAAGTGAAGGAAAGAGGATAAAACAATGCAGGAAGAGGGACTTGGTTTTCTTCAGCAGGCTGCTTCTGAATAGGCTCCTTGAAAATATGTAATAGCAAATGATTCAACCTAATTAGCTGAATGTGTGTTTCCGAATGGCTACATGGAGAGGCTTATCAATAACTCTGCAGAAGACGAGGCCTGTTGATGAGCGCTGATTATACAGACAGCTGCTTCTCAGACCGGGTGGAACATTTATTAACAGCTGCTTGGTACCTTATGGTGACATGATGTATCAGAGTGTGTGATGGTTGTGTTAGAGAAGTTTTGTTGAAAACTTTTCTTCTGCACAAGAACCCTGTTTACCTTATTTTACACTGTAGCTTGCGATACAAACAATCCCAGAAACTTAAAAACTGTAAAGCAGCATACAAGACACCAATCTACTGAATGATAGAAAAGCACAACCTTTCACTTTTGACATTGTGTTGTCCTCTGAATGTAATTGCATACAGTAGACTGCTGGGATCAGAGTGCAGCCATTATATAGATTGAAATATGATGCCTCTGTGTCTGATTATGCCAACACAGTGTGAAGAGAGAAAATGGCCAACTAATGCTCAGCATCTGCTCCGATTTTTGTTGTGTAAAAGGATGAAGAAAGGCAAGCAAGACAGTGAGGGGGGATGCACAATATTCTGAATATTTTAGGACGTTGAAGAAATGTTTGATTTGCACCCGTCATGCTTGGGCACTGAAATGGTGTATCAGAACAATTTGCCAGAATTGTGTCTCAGTAATATAAGTTAAATAAAATATGCTTTTAATAATATGCAAAGTCTTTTGAAATCATGGAAACCTAAAATGCTACAATATATAAATCGCAGCAGTATTATACTATAGACAGTCTGCTTTTCCCTTTTGTTTGAGAAGAGTCTTTTGTCTCAAATGTTATAGCTCTCTTTCAACAAGCGCTTTTTAGCTCACATTTTCTCAGAGGGTTCAAGGTAGACACTCAGAGTTGAAATATTTTCTTTTCTTATTTCTACCTTAAGGGTTTATCCTTATACATTTCCTTTCTCTCATATGTCGCTGAGTTTGTTGTCTTGACAACATGCTTTCTTACTTACCTGACTTTTGCATTTGTCAAAGTTCTTTCTGCTGAGAGCCATGTAGTTGAGAGGAGATATATTAATTTTCTTTCCTGACTGATGATGTATCTGTGTACGTGGAAGTAATCTGAGGGAGTGATTGTATTTCTGAGAACATACCGTAAGAAACGTATTCAAGCAGTTCGTGGACTTCATAAAGTGGATCAATTAATCTCCTGGTGAGTGATGTGAAGGCATGTGCGTTTCGTCGTTCGTAAATTATCCTTAATTAGCTGGTATATTGTCAATATTAAAAACAAAATTGTCCATATATTCAGTTTTTTCTGGGAATTCTGTATGAGGATCTGCATTTGATATACCAAGCCAGATAACCAAGCCCGCCTTAACCTGCCATCAGGCCCTGGGGCTGATTTGTAGGCCCCCTATTTAAACAACAAATCAAAGTCATTTATAGCCTCGGCAGGCTCTGTGATCGCACTTCTCCACTCTGCTCTACGCGCGCCTGGTCCTCTCCTCCAGATGAGTGACGTATCGGGCCTCCCTCATGCATTTGTCCGGTTGCCGTTGGCTCCCCTCCACGTAGCAAGTCCTCGTCGTCCTCTCCATCCAACAGCCAACAGATAATGTCCCTCCTGTCTGTTTTTCCTCTCCCGCTACTCCATCGCTATCAGAACCAGACGGCCTCCTTGGCTCCGAGGCCCCGCTGCCGCTCGGTACAGAACTCATCTGTCCTTCCTCCTCATCCTGGCCTACAGGTTTAAAATAACCTGTAAGCTTCGGCATTTTTTGTAATAGCTGCTTGTCTCGAAACTCCTTTTCCCTCAACAATTTCCTTTTCCGAGCGCCACTCTCAAACTTTTTCTTCTCCGAGTTTTTCTCCTAAACAACCTTCATCTGTCACTCAATCATTCGCAATTTGAATAAGTCACATGTGAAGCATATTCTCATTCTGATTGGCTGTTAAGTGGTGCCCACTGACTGTTTCGGAGTCGTCATTTTGGAGAAAAATCTCTGGAAACCATCGATCTGATTGATTAGCGGAGCAAATGATCAAAATACTACGGAGGGAAGATATTTACGTTTGGATTACTGGTCTGGGGGAAGCTTGTGTGTGTGTGTGTGTGTGTGTGTGTGTGTGTGTGTGTGTGTGTGTGTGTGTGTGTGTGTGTGTGTGTGTGTGTGTGTGTGTGTGTGTGTGTGTGTGTGTGTGTGTGTGTGTGTGTGTGTGTGTGTGTGTGTGTGTGTGTACTGTATACGTGTGTGTATTTTTGCATACGTGTGTGTATTTTTGCGTTTGTGTGTATTGTTTGTTTCCCGGGGAAAACACTCACGAGAAACACCGGCTGTTGTTATGCCTGCTGTGACATCAAGTTACTCCGTTCTCCGCTTGTAATTATGCCGTTACAAGCTTCAAAGTTGTATTTATCCTCTGAATTTGCCGAAACAAGTTTAATATTCTGAAAGCCAAGACTTTGTTTATTTGAAACCAGATGAAAACAAACTGTAATGGACCCTGCCGTGTTATCTATGATTACTATACGCCTTACATTCATAATTTCAGCGGAGGGAGGGGAAGCGGCGCTGTGGAACAGCAGAGTGGCGAGGGAGAGCTGTCTTCTTCCCTTTACAAGCTTCAAAAATGTATTTATCGTGTGATTTTGGAAATAAAAGTTTCATATTATGAAAGCCAAGACTTTGTTTATTTAAAAAAAAAAAAAAACATCCAAAAAAAAAAAAAAAATGTTATTTAAAAAAAATAAATAAAAAAAATGTATTGGCTCATGATAGGCCCCCAATCTCCGTAGGCCCCTGGGCTTCAGCCCAGGTCAGCCAGTGCATTAAGGCGGCCCTGCGATATAACATACGAGAGCATAATGAACATTAAAGGCATTAAAATAGGTCCTGTGTACAGAAAAAGAAACATGATGGAACCATCTGGATTCTTCAAGCTAAATGGTTTCCTCTTTGCACTTGCCAAATCAGCCTAATCACTATGACACACAAATTATCTCAATATGTGTGCTGGAATGTGCACTTTTACCCTGTAGCTACAGAGTCAGTGAACTCTGTAATAATTTACAACTGAAACAACTCGAGAACATTTTCACAGACACTGACAGTGTTGTAAAACTAATGCAAATTGGAAATGTAAGACTCTGATTAAACTTCTAATCGTCACTGATGTACAAACACATCCTAGTATTAAGGGCAGTGGGCAGCTACTATATAGTGAACAAGGAAAAGTGTTGGGAGTGCCCGAGCAGTAAACTGATAAAGGAAGATTTTAAAATGTATGATTTAAGTGGGGATACTGTCAAGATCATTTAGACTTAGTCACTGTGTGCTGAGTAAGGTACAAATCATAGGGAAACATCCTATTTGAGTCTGGTAGACCTGAGAAAGGAACATGGGAAATGAATAGCTCTCTGACTCTGAGTACTCTCTCTGAACTTCATGGGCCTGCACATCAGTTGATGCAATAAAGAGTAATTGAGTTGTGAATGTTTCAGAGTATTCTTTTTTTTTAGATTTAGTTCTAGTTCTTAAGGTGTGCAAGCATTTTCATCCATAACTGAAGCCAAACAATCACACAGAGAACAAAGTATGACAACTATCCTATTTCTAGGTTCCCTTGTTTTCCCAGAGAGCTCTCAACCACATATTATGTTCTTCATCAACAGCAAATATGTTCAGTTGGCATGGAGATGGCTGAGTTTTTGCCCAGAAGAAACACAAAAATACAAAAAGGTATAGTAAATAATACTTACTGTTTTTCTTATGTTTGGCTGAGAAATGATTCTGATGCAGACAATATAAATAACCTTGTCCTCATCTCTAATTACCTTTTTTAAACTTTATTTGCACTTTTATGCAAAACTGCAGCCCTTTCCTAATACTCCTTGTCTTGGTCATAGATAGATTGCCTCTTGGGCAGTTTTATGTTTACAGTTTAGACTCCCATAACAAATTGATACACAACATGAACACAATCATTGGCGCCAAGTTAAGGTTAAACGTTTGGGTGCAAGATTAGTGACAGGCGATGGCGATGGGAAATATGAAAGTAGATTTTTAATGTAACCTCTGAAAGGTTGACATTTCCTGCTATAAAAAGCCTCCAATCAAGCCAATTTAAGCTGACAAACCATGTGATTGTATCACTTGAGTATTCATTGCCAACCAACATACATTTGCAATAATTTACTGGCTAAAAGTTTTTTAGCATCATTCCTGACTTCTTCTACCAGGAGAGGAAAGTATTTTGTTTCCGAATAAAGGTCATTCAAACTAACTACCCAGACTAAACAACACAAATTGAGAATTCAAAACAAACATATTGTGAATAAAAATCATTTTGTTTTTACTACACTGTAAAAACTGTTGCTTTGGTTAAACTTAAAAAATATGTGTCAAGCGATTCCAAGCAATTTTAAGAGTTAAATCAACATTTGCATTTTTTGAGTTGGTGAAACGCACTTTTTTTAGTTTTCCTCTACTCAAGAATGTGTTACTTTGCTAAAACTTCAAAAATATGTGTCACGTGGTTCCAAGCAATTATAGGAGTTGGGTAAACTCACTAATGTGATTTTTTCCGCATGTGAAAAGATGAGATGAGCCTACAATTAAAAGCCCAGATATTAAGTGTAACCAATGCAAATAACAATCTGCAAAGAACCACACGAGAAGTAAATTATAAAACACAATTGAGTTGCCGGAACCTATAAACGACAAACTCTTCCTGATTTCAATCCAACCCTTTAAATATTTGATAGCATTGAAACATTGCAGATTAAACAAATCAATTAAAAAAGGGAACATTATGGACATGTTAATACATTTTATTCAAATGTGATTATTTCAAAACAGTTGTCATAAAAGAGTAACAAGTTTGTTTAAAAGCACAACACATTAACATACATGGAGACACATGGCTATTACTTGATGGTTATAACTAGGGTTGGGAACCGAAACTCGGTTCCAGATGAGAACCGATAAGAAAATGCCGGGTACCGGGTACCCATACAAAATACACAATTTCGGTTCTGCTTAACGGTTCCTAAACGCGGTAGACCCTGTATTCCAGCGGGTCCGCCTGCACCGCGGCGCCGCGGTGACCCGGTGGAATACAGGGCGGACCTGGAGAATCACAGAACGGCCGGTCGTCAGCGGGCCGTTGACGGCCGGCTAGGTACGCTGACGGCCGGCACCGCCCTTCATTTTTTTAAACGGCATCATATAAATTGCGCTGACAGGCGACAGAGGTCCACAGTTGCCCCGCAGCGATGCTCCCCCGCCCTCCCGTAGACATTTCACGAGCTCAGTCACTTCATAACACCAAAGATAGGTCGCGGTAAACACTCTGAAGTGAGGCTCCACTACACTAAAAAAGAAAAAGAAAAGGCAAAGTGTAATGCCTGTTAATAGCTTGCCACAGGCATAGCTCAGTTAAAATAAAGCACAGCTATTGTGCAATACATTTGTATTGCATGTATATTTTTTAGTAACAATTTCAGTTAAAGCTTTTAAGAATAAATATATTTTTGTTATCTAAACGTTTGACCTCTTTATTTTACAATTTTGGAATCGAAACGGGGAATCGATAAGAACCGGAATCGATAAGCAGAACCGGAATCGAAATCGGAATCGATAAATTTCAAACGATACCCATCCCTAGTTATAACTGCATCTGGCTCTTGGGCAATGTATAACTTCAGGCTGTGCATCACGAGCCTGTTGCACTTAGACCTCTGCTGTTCCCTGTAAATACAAACAAAACACTAAATTCAGTACAAATCAGGACACACCATGTGTTTTCCTCAAAACAAAAATCAAATCCGTTTTGAAATCATAACGAGCCAATTTACATTAGCTGTTAACAGACGGTAACAGAGGTGCTATTCACATGCATTACAAGGGCTTTAAGCCATCAAAAAAAGGCTGGTTTGCAAGAAAATGAACCAAATAGTCATGAGATTGATATAGTTCATAAAATGTCCAACTACTTCTCACCTACCCACCTCATGCTCAGAGATGTATATAAAGTGGCACATGGGTAGAATAAAAATAACAGACGATTATTTCAACTTTTATCTTGATAAGTGAGAGCGCAGGCCAGTCTACATGAATGCAGGGCAAGGCATGTTTCTGTCCAAAGGTTCCATGACGGAGTTGATAATGTTTTAAAATATCACTTTGAGTGGTGACACTAGTGCTGCATAGTTTACATCTCCATCCCATCTGTGATTCAAAAAATATAAATGGGTACGTTTACCTGATGCTCATTACATTAGTATGTAAACATAACACGTATTGAATTAACCTGTGAAACAACAACTAGTCTGACACACTCAAGGGCTTACCTAATGTGAACCTGAAGTCCATAGCAGGAGGCAAAATGTCTTCAAGAGGAGGTGGGACTGTTTTCTGGTGAGGCAAATAAAAGAACAAAATAGTTACATGATAACAATGTAACAATAATTTCAGTAGAATTCATTAAAACATATTTAATTCAATTAATGGAATGAAACATTAAAACACAAATATCATTTAAAACGGTATTGTATTTATATACATATATAAGGATGGCATTTATTAAGGATGGTATTGTTAGATACCAGTACAATTCCATGATTCTCTACACAGCAGATCCTAATTACTTCAATATACACTCCTTTATCTCGTTTGCATACTGTGTAATATCTACTTTATGTTGTAGTAAAACATCTCCTTAATAAAACTGTATTTATTGATATTTCTCGATAAAGACTGCATTTAACTGTACTACATTGAACACATCTTGCTGACGTTATAAATGCATCCTCGCCCAATACACACTTTTACTGAATTGCGCCTGAATGCACCTTAACTGAAGTCACCTCCGTCACTTTCTACTGAGAGCTAATGTTAACTCTCCTGCAGTTTCCAACATGGATGTGCATCTATAGCAGGGGTACTCAAATACAAATCTTAAAGGTCCAAAATAAATGTTTCAATAAGACAAAGGTCCGTTTATTACGGTCATTCAAACTTTTAAACAATTGCAACAAGATTCTTAACACGAGGTTGCAAAAACAAAAATAATCTGTATATGCAGCCGTTTTCATTGTTATTGTGTCTGTGCTTGACCCCTCAGAGTCGCAGTGTAAGAGCTGCACAGTTATGAATAAAGGCAGCTGCACCCTCTTTCATTCAGCATTCCCATTATTGCTTTATAAATGTATTCCCCCTTGTGCGTCCACTGAGGTTCGTCAGGCCCAACACATCTTCAACAAACTCCCCCTTTGCCTCATCATAACAACTCACAAACACCAGCAACTGAGCATTGTCAGTGGTGTCAGTGGACTCACCCACAGCTAAGGAAATGCACTGTGCATTTTTTATTCTATCACAAAGCCGATTAATCAAATCACCAGCCAGTATTTATGTTCTTCTGGTTGCTGTGGAATCTGAGAGGGGGATTTGCTTGATTTGACCTGTTATTTCCTCTTTTTGTTTGCCTTCAACATGGTCTCCATCACTTCAGTCATACATTCTTTTATACTTCAGTTATTATCCAGTGGAAAGTCCTTACCTACTGGCCTAGTACAATCAAAGTGGTTACTTTTTTTTGGCTGGGCAGTGTAGTTTTACACACCGTCTGATTTGACTTTCTCAGGACTTAAAACAGTTTTTTGGGGGCAGACCCCCTCAAAGAAAAAAATATATTTACACACGTAAGGTCATCATCTTAATAGTTGTGTATGCTCATCCGTGAGCAGAGCATCAAGTTGGCATGTCTATTACAGCTGAATGCGGCGATTACCATTTTGTTCAGAAAAACGCCTCACAAACGTATTAAGATCAACAGCTTTAGTGCGTTTTGATTCAATGCTGAGTACAGCCACACTGACAGTCTCTTCTCTGTCAGTACTGTAGACCGCAAATACCTCATTCCTTCAGCGTTTGGGTCCGAATGCTTCTCGTTTTGCGCCGTCCAGTTCAAAATGAAATCGCCGCCAATCATATGTCCACGCTCGCGCCAGGACCGGGGGAGGGGTTACATGACGTGCATCTTGTGCTGCATTCACTTGCACTCGGACATTAGAGATTTTCTCTCATAAATGTCCGATGAGCCACAACTTTTCTTTCAAAACAAAGCTGCCAACTGGGGTGGCAGCTGGGGTGGCAAGGCCTATTTTTAGGGTGTCAGTTGCCACCCCGGTAGGTGAAACTAGGCTACTAGCTACAGTACAGATGGAACTAGATGAGCTGTTAACTCTCGCTCTGAATTTTTTTTTTTTAATTCTCGCTCTGACTTAGACAGGTTGAAAGAGACACACACATTTTTCCCACCCGCAGTCCGCGAAGACCCGCCCTACTGTGCCTCTGATTCGCAGATTGTTTGGGGGGAAAAAACGCTGACTGGATGCTGAATGTGATTGGACCAAAGCGTTGACACACACAGGTGGAACACAGTGGAACAGTCAGACATGCAGAGCGCTGTTTGCAGTGGACATAGCGGAGAATTTGGACTCGTTGCGAATGCGTTGTGGCGATGTCTCACATATAATACAGAGAGATAATACATATGAAAAGTATAATTTGCTCAGAGTCCGGAGACAGTGGTGGTTCGGTCCGGATCCGGACCGGAGTCCGTAGTTTGAGGATGCCTGATCTATAGCATTGCATAAGCATGAAAAATGTAGTTTGCACTTAATTGTGTATAATAACAACTCGATGCTGTAACTGCAGACTATGAGTTTAAATTGGGTAGACCTACACTAAGATTGTAGAAAGATAATTCATTGCTAATAAACGGCGAAATACATACAGAGGAATTAATATCAAATAGGCGCATTAGTAACTTACTCTAACCGCTGGGTTATAAAGTAGTAGGGAATAGTTTTAACGGAGGTATTTTACCGCACAACATGCACGGCAGGAGAGCCTCTGAGCCACGCGGCCGCATCACGGTGCCGGTGTTCCGGAGTAACTGGTTCCCCGATCAACTGGTTTACAGAGGTGGGGGGCGTGGCCTTCGACTGAAATACACATTTCGATCGCTTCTTCTGTCGTTTACATACATATTTTGGTATATTTGGCTCAGTAGGAAGACTTTGATGCACATTCAGTACCAGTGTGTGAGGTTGTGGTTACGATGGAGATATTCTTTCACACACACATACGGGTTTTGGGCCGAGGGCGACACCGTACTTCCGGTATCCACCATTTCACGCGAGGTGCAAGCAGAATATCATAGTCTATTGCCTTAATCAATATCTAGTCAACTCTAAAATACCACATATATGCATTGGCATGATAATATTATTGTGACAAGTGGGGTATTCACCTAGTGTTTCTAGAAGATAGACGTAGATGCTGCCAAAATCGACCGAAGGCCACTTTCGAGAGTCGTTTTTCCATACATCTGCAGGCAGTCTGTAAGGGCAATCGGACAACCCACACAGCTCTAGTTTACGCTGGTAACGACCTAGAGCACACCCCTCAAGTCCAGAGATGTAATCCGAAGACATGCAGCGATTTCTTCGGTCGTTAATTCAGAAAAAAAACCTAGTGCGCTCTGCTTGGCTACATTACCTAGCTGTTTATATTAGCACCTCCAGGATATTAGCACCTCCAGGAAAATTGCGTATTTCTATATAGATATATGGCGCGCGTTGCATTGTGGGTAGCTCGTGACGTCACTGTGTGTGAAAGAATCCGGACGCGAACAGCGGGGACCAGTGGCGTAGCTGTGTGTGGGCCCGGGTGGGCCTGGGCCCACCCACATGCACGTCTGGCCCACCCACAGCCAATCAGCGCTTCATAGCGCAGAGCCGGGAAGCCCAGAAGGAAGTGCCACAAACTGCAGTTCATCTAGTGGCCGACAGGGGATGGATGCAAAAAGGAGCAATTCCCATAGACCCCCATGTTAAAATGCCCAACTTTACAGTAGAAATAAACATGTTTCTAGCCTGGATCCAATACAACTTATTCTGGATATAGTTAGATTCCACCTTCATGACAATGGAATAGGGAGTGCATTTTTTTACCGTGAGTTTTTATAGTAAGTAAAGTAACTTTTGCCGTGAGTGAATGAGCGAGGGGGCGGGGCAGTTTACACACACGCAGCTGCTACATGCAGCAACACACACACACGGAGGAGATGGCGGAGAGATCACGCTCCGAGGTGTGGTTAAACTATAGCCGTGTCGATGTGAACAATACTCGTTACCAAAAGTGGAATAAGCGTTTAGCATGTAAGGGCGGGAACACGAGCAATTTGTCTAAACATTTAGCAAAAGTGCTCCACATTCAGACGGAGAAATGCACCGGGTTCGACTGTCTTAGCGCTGTAGCCCCATCCAGGAGTAACGTTTCCACGTCAGGTATGTTATGTATGCTAGCAGCAGCACACTGAGCTAACTACATTATACAAACATGGGTTAACGATTATTGGTAACTGAGTTATTTATTTAGTTAAAGTTTTAGCTATTCTGTTTACAGTTCTGTCATCACATTATTTAATACGATTTGTTAAAACATTGTTGTTTCTTTTGATGTGAAATATTATTTATTTAATTGAAATAAAAAGCAATGTTAGTTTTGTTCACAATTTGTTTAGTTAGTTTACCTTATTTTTTTCTCCAAAAGAACCGATAAAAGTAATGTTAAAGGACCGGATCGATAAGACATAGAAATACTTTATTGTCATTTCAACAAGACACAGAGTGTACTATTAAAACGAAATTTCGTTGTACTGGCTTACAGGAACAGGACAATATAAAAACTTGCTAAAATTGTACATAAATAATAGTGACGTGGTGCTGATAAAATTAAAGATAAAGTGTGCGTTTAAAATATAAAGACTTACTATACATATAAATAAGATAGACATACTATACAAATATGTGCTCTTTACACAGCGTAATGTAATCTTTATGTTACTGGTCTACTTGCTGTTCAGCAGTCTGATGGCATGGGGGAAAAAGCTATTGCAGAATCTGGCTGTTCTGCTCTTAATGCTGCGGAACCTCTTGCCGGAGTGCAGCAGGGAGAACAGAGCATGGTGAGGATGAGTGGGGTCTTTAAACATGTTCTGGGCTTTTGTCAGGGAGCGTTTCTGAGCGGTGTCTCTGATGGGAGGGAGAGAAACTCAAATGATCTTCTCTGCTGTCTTGACCACTCTCTGCAGAGACTTCTAGTCTTTGGTGTTGCAGTCTCTCGACCAGATGGACATGCCGCTGGTCAGCACGCTCTCTATAGTTCCTCTGTAGAACGTGGTAAGGATGGGAGGGGGGAGCTGTGCTCTTCTCAACCTGCGCATGAAGTGTAGGCGCTGCTGTGCCTTCTTAAATAGTGATGTAGACCAGGTCAGACTGCTTGTGATATGCACCCCCAGGAACTTGGTGCTTGCCTTACATGTTACTTGTTAGACGCTTTTATCCAAAGCGACTTACATACTCAATACTGTGGGCAATCCCCACAGGAGCAATTTGGGGTGAAGTGTCTTGCCCAGGGACACAACGACATGCTGACTTGGTGCTGTCTGTCTGCAGTCTTCACTGCCGTGCCGTTGATGTGGAGTGGTGGGTGACAGTGCTTTTTGTTCCTGAAGTCGACAATGATCTCTTTTGTTTTATCGACATTCAGGATCAAGTTGTTGGTGTTACACCAGTCTGTCAGATGTTTCACCTCCTCCCTGTAGGCCTGTTCATTGTTGTCCCTGATGAGTCCCACCACTGTTGTATCGTCCGCGTACTTTATGATGTGGTTGGTACTGAACCTGGAGCATAAGCATAAGCGCTATCGATAAAAGTAGTAGTACCGTTGTGTACCCTATGTGGATGTCAGTTTTACACACATTCTGAGGCCGCAGTGCCTATGTTTTTGTTTTCACTGCTAATTTATGCTTATGTTCTATTAGTGCATTAAACAATCATTAAAATCATTAATGAAGTTTCAGCTCAGACCCCACGCTTAATATGTCTCCCCCTGGCCCACCTACATTTCTCCAGGCCCACCCACACAATAATTCCTGGCTATGCCACTGGCGGGGACTACAAAAAGATAAACGAGTTGACTGGGGATGTCTGTTCAAAACATTGCAAGCTCCAATAAATCATTTAAACCAGCTATTGTTGCCAGACTTATTACTGAATATCGTTCTTAATGTGATACCAAGTCCATCTGAGACATGTGTACACCTTCAGACAGCCTCCAAGTGAAGCACATGTTGTTTACTCACAGTTTGAAAGCAGCGTGGAGAAGTCTTCAGCTGTGGTAATCCGCTCGAATAAATCCTTAAAACCAGCTATTATTGCCCGGTTTATCACTGAATATCGTTCCTAATGTGATACTAAGTCCATCTGAGACCTGTGTACACCTTCAGACAGCCTCCAAGTGAAGCACACGTTGTTTACTCAGAGTTTGAAAGCAGGGTGGAGAAGTCTTCAGCTGTGAACCGTCTCAGGTAAACATCCGCCCAGGGAAAAATGGGACCCGCCCAGTTTAAACTGTGTTACGACTTCTGTGGCTATCTACCAGCGATCATGTTTAATATGAAAGACTACACACACATTTATCCCTTTATATAAACAGTATTCTGCAGCACTCATCCAGATAAGATGTGACTGTTAACTAGTTTTGCAAAGATAGCAGCAGAAATGTCATTGCTGCATGTGCAGGTAGACTTTAAAATGCTGATGGGTCATTAATGTTGGTCTCCACAAACAATATTAGGAATCCTCTATTCAAACATAATAATTCAATGTGCATCGACATGAAAATAACAAAAAAGTTCATGCTGGGTTTAACTTTAACAGCAGTAATGGCGCTGGCATGCATTAAAATGTCGATGTTTCGTTCAAAACAGTGAATACAAGAAAAGTAAATAACACATGCTAGTTAAAAAGCAGTAATTAATAACTCAGGAGGTATGCTTACTTGTTTTATGATGATTTGAAGAGGATCCAACGCAAACACGTGTCCAACTGAAGAACCGCTGCAAAGAGGACCAGGAAGTCTCACACCTCGGTACATGGCCGTGGCGTTGACAAAAGCATTTTTATTAAGTTTTCCAAAATGTATTTTTAAAGAAAGTTCAGAAAATGTGATATTAATTTACAAATTAATGAGTTCTTAAAACATGTTCTCATTGTTGCTTAAGGGTTACTTAAACGCACATTGAAAAGAAAACTAATTTAGGGCAAGTAAATTACATAAAAAAATTGAGTTTTATTGACTTCACCATCGGAACTGTTTTTACAGTGTACTATGTATTCAACCACCCTGTTAAAAAATCTTTATTTGACCATTTAGCTTCAAATTAGTATTGTTAGTTTATGCTATCAAATTATTTGAATAAATGGTAAAATATGCCTTATACGGAACATCATTTATTTACAACCAGCAGTAGGATAGTATTTTAGCTTTTGAAATAAAAGGTTATACACCAGCCCAAATCAACAGTACTAACCAAACTGGTTGTTACCCTTACTCTTTTGCTCTACTTTATCAGTCTCTTTGCCTGGTCTTCTACCTCTATCACTCCTCTCTCTCTCTCTCTTTTATTCCTGCTGTTTGCTCATTTAAATGTCACACTTACTTTTTAAATTGGATTATTTTTCTCTGCCAATAGGGGTGAGAGAGAAGAGGAGGAAGAGGGATACGCGCATAAAGGAGAAGGTGAGGCAGAACATAGCGCCTGCAAATGTAAGAGTTCACACATATATTTCAGAAAGGAGAAGGAACGATTTGTAAGTGAGAAGAAGGCAGGTTTCAGTTGAGAAACCTTGCCGTCTTGCCTTATCTCAATTTCAAAGCTAAACCAAGCTAAACGCAGCAAATTATTCAAACATATCAATGACTCATTTTGATAGCTTTAATGTATCTTTGACAGCATGGCCGAAGCGCAGTGAAAGCTGCAAGTAAAATAGGTGTTATTTTACTTTTCTAAACATACAATATCCCTATAATTAGTTGTGTGGCTCAGTTCTGGCGCTGTGGAGGAGCCATTAATAAAGGCACTGAATCCCTGCATCTCTTCATGACTATGCATGTGTAGGTTTTTCTGGAGTGTACTGTATGTGACAGAATAAGAAAAGAGTGAAAAGGTGGATTTTCCCATCTCTTATATTAACATAAAACTGTATTTATCCCTGTGGGGAATTTGGGTTATTTTAGCAGCAACAAAATACAATATTATACATAATAGTACTAGAAATACAACAAAACATCTACACCATGGGTCGGCAACAGGCGGCCCGCGGGCCATTGTTGGCCCGCCAGCAATAATATTTGGCCCGTAATTTTGAGAATCAAAAATAAAATATTATTTTGAGATCTTTTTTTTTTTTTTAACAACATAGGACCGAGAGTCGCACATCAGGGTTTCCGTTAGCCGGTAATTACCGGTTTTTATCTAGTCAAATTCATTAAAAACCGGTAAATTCAAAACCTGCTGGTCAAAATGTCTGGTAATAATTAGGGATGCTCCGATCGATATTCACTCTTAATAGTTTGATCTGTGCTCTCTATAAAGGCCGATCAGTGGAGCTGGATCTGATCGATATGGACATAAACGCGAGTGAAGTATAACCGGACCGAGAGAGAGATCAGATCAGCTGCTGCATAATCACCTGAAGCCCCGCCCACTGTTTAGCGCGCTGCATGAGAAACTGACGGGCTGTCATGAGAGAGAGGGAGAGGGGAAAAGAGAGGATCCGTTTCTCCCGTGTTATTATCCAAAGTTAATGTAAACTTTTGAATAATGTACTTCATCTACTATAAGTAGTTTGTTTGAATGTAATAATTATGTTGTTTGTGGAATCATTTATTGAAAAATGAATCTGAACTTTTCGATCTGTAACGATTATAAACTGAAGCAATATAAAAATGACTCCCATTAACTGAGTTTTAAACATCAGCATATCCTGTCATAGTCCTGTGATTACCTGCTAACGGAAACTTCGCTACACCATTCTTATTATTATTATTGAAACATGACCGGTAAGTTTCAAATTTGTCCGGTAAAATAAATTCTGTCCCGACATATATTCATATATATTATATATATAATATTATAATATATTATATTCATAATGTCAGCGGAGGGAGGGGAAGCGGCGCTGTGGAAGAGCAGAGTGGCGAGGGAGAGCTGTCATTTTCCCTTTACAAGCTTCAAACATGTATTTATCGTGTGATTTTGGAAATAAAAGTTCAGAACAACTATAGGTTACTTACGTAACCCCAGTTTTCAGAGTAACATGAAGTGAGATGTCTCACTATGGGATGCGCCTCAACGCGTATGCAAACAGAAGCATCAATCTCATTACGCCAATCCTGATTGGCTGGTGATCTTGACGTCTACGTCAGGCAATCCACCCACCCTTTAAGTAGCTTGCGCTACGTCGCAGCGTCATTCAAAATAAGCACCTCTTCTCGCTTCGCCTTAGCAAGAAGGGCCGTCTGGTGAGACATCTCACTTCATGTTACTCTGAGAACTGGGGTTACGTAAGTAACCTATAGTTCTCATTCATAACACTCCGTTCGATGTCTCACTATGGGATATTGAAACTCCCGTATTGCTAGACATGCTTATCTCGAAAATCACCAAAACAACCAGAACTTAACAGGTAGAACCCTGTCTCAACACGGGGCCCAGCACTGCGCGGGCCACACTTGGAGCAGAGACATCTAGCCTGTAAAAGCGGACAAAAGTGAGCGGTGAGGACCAGCTCGCTGCTGCACAAATGTCTTGGATGGAAATACCCTTGAACAAAGCCCAGGATGTAGCCAGTCCACGAGTAGAATGAGCACGTGGCCCGTTGGTGCCTGAAAACCCTGACTCGTATAAGCCAGAGCAATCGCTTCCACAATCCAGTGGGAGAGCCGTTGCCTGGTAACGGGCTTGCCCTTATGAGGGTTAGCCCAGGATACAAAGAGTTGGTCATTGCATCGAAACTCTTTTGACCTGTCCATATAGGTGCGTAAAGCACGGACTGGGCACAGCAAATTCGGCCGCTGTTCCTCAGAGGAACACAGTGGCGGAGGAAATGCCTCAATGTCAATGGGGGTACATGAGCCAACCACCTTAGGTGCGTAAAGCACAGGACTGGGCACAGCAAATTCGGCCGCTGTTCCTCAGAGGAACACAGTGGCGGAGGAAATGCCTCAATGTCAATGGGGGTACATGAGCCAACCACCTTAGGTACAAAGGCAGGGTTGGGCTTCAGCAACATTCTCGTTTGCCCCGGGGCAAACTGAGTGCATGAAGGATGTCCAAAGAGCGCATGAATGTCACTGACTCGCTTGGCAGATGCCAGAGCTAGTAACAACACTGTCTTCAGTGACAGGTGTTTCATGTCAGCTTCTTCCAGGGGTTCAAATGGAGGTCGAGTGAGCCCATCTAAAACCACTGCCAAGTCCCATAAGGGCACCAGTGACCTGGAAACAGGGAGGAGCCTGCGAGCCCCTTTCATAAAACGGCAGACCAAGGGATGTTGGCTAGCCGTCTTCCCCTCAAAGCCCACATGGCATGCAGCAATAAAAGCCATCAATCAGGTCCTCTAGAAATGATAGAATCCCCTCGACAGGACGTTGAAAAGAGATGTGTCCTTTTTGAAGGCACCACTCCTCAAACACCCTCCACTTACAGTCATAGAGGGGCCTGGTGGAGGAAGCTCTTGCACTCTGAATAATGTGTATCACCTTCTGAGGGAGTCCCACTGTATTCAGGTTATACCGCCCATAGCGCCAAGCGCTCTGGGTGTGGGTGAAAAATCGTCCCCCCGCCTGAGACAGTATGTCCCTGCGTAGCAGGAGCTGCCACGGCTGCCCGCACAGCAGCTGATATATCTCCGCCAGCCAGTACATTGCAGGCCAGTGTGGAGCTATTAGGATCAGTGTGTGGCGTTGTTCTCTCACTCTGGCCAGAGTTGGGGGTATCAGAGCCAGGGGTGGGAACGCGTACAGAAGGACCGGAGGCCAAACGTGCGCGAGCGCGTCCACGCCTAACGGTGCGTTTAAATCGCGCATTGAAAAGAACAGCTGACATTGAGCGTTTTCTTTTGAGGCGAACAGATCCACCGCGGCCCGGCCGTAACACACCCACAGCTGACTCACAATTATTGGATGTAGAGTCCAGTCTGCATAAAGTGGTGCACCTCTGGACAGCAGATCTGCCCCGAGGTTCATCACTCCTGGTACGTGCGTCGCTCTCAGAGAGAGGACACGTCCGCAGCTCCATAAGATCAGTTTGCGTGCCAGCATGTGTAACTGGAGAGAACGCAAACCCCCTTGGCGGTTTATATACGATATTGTGGTCGTGTTGTCTGTCCTCACGAGGACATGATGTCCTCTGAGAAAAGGCAGAAAGCGTTTCAGGGTGAGGAACACCGCTAAAAGCTCCAGATAATTTATGTGTGACCGTTGGAGGTCTCTGTTCCAGAGACCCCTCACAGGTCGACCTTCGTATATACCCCCCAGCCCGTCAGACATGCGTCTGTGGTGACCACCTTCCGCGACAGGACAGCACCCATAGGCACGCCCCGTACTAGAAAAGTCGGGTGCAGCCAGTGGCGCAGTGCCATTACGCATTTCATAGTGACCATCACTCTCCGGGGTCCAGTCTGAGGGCAGCTACCCAGCACTGAAACTCCCTCATGTGTAAGCGTTCCAGTCGTACCACCAGGGTGGCTGACGCCATGAGCCCCAGTAACCGCAGACATGATCTGAAGAGAACATATTTGCGTGGCTGGAAATGAGCGAGGCAAGCCCTGAAGGCTTTCACTCTCTCTGCTGACAGGCGGGCTGTAAAGGGCACCGAATGCAGGCGTAGGCCCAGGAAGAGTACAGTCTGGGCTGGGGACAACATGCTCTTTTCTGTGTTTATTACGAAACCCAGGTCGAGCAGGTGTTTTACGAGGACATTCGTAATAGCCTCTTGCTCCGACTGTGCGAGAAGGAGCCAATCGTCCAGATAAGTTGCCAGGCGAATACCCTGTTGTCTTAACGGGGCTATCGCGGCTTCCGTACACCGTACAAACACTCGTGGGCTGAGAGACAGACCGAAGGGAAGTACTCTGTACTCGTAACAGACACCCTGAAAGGCGAACTTCAGATATTTCCTGTGTGGACAATATACTGGGATGTGGAAATACGCGTCTTTCAGGTCGACTGATGTGAACCAATCGGTTTGGCACACGAGACGCAACAGAGATGTGTGAGTGAGCATTCTGAATTTGTATCTTTTGAGATATTTGTTCAGAGCCCTCAAATCTAGTATAGGCCGAATCCCGTTCCCTTCCCGTTTGGGAACGAGGAAATACTTGGACTAAAAGCCGCTCTGACTCTGTTCGGAGGTTATTATAGATATAGCCTTCTTGTCTAGTAGCGAGAGGATCTCTTGCTCTAGAATATGGGCCGACTCTCCCCGGGCTTGCGAATGCAGAATGCCCGAAAAGTGAGGGGGGGTGACAGCGAATTGGAGTCTGTAACCCCGTGTTATTGTCTTGAAAACCCAAGCAGAATCTGTGAGCATCCTCCACTTTTTGCTTCTCAAAGTGAGTGGAGATGTCACATCTATGTCGTCTGCCCTCTGTGTCTTTATTTGTTGTGTTATGGGGCCCTCTAGTGTCTGAACACGGTGGTACCCCAGGTTGACAACCCCGGTCGACACTGCACATGCGCGTGGCGGTGATGCCTTCACAGCCCCGTCCATCGTCCGCCTTCTGAGAGAGGTAGCAGCCACTCTTAGAAGGGGGGTAGATGTTAGACTGTTTATTGTTTTTATTGTCTTTCTTTTCATTTTTATTGACTGCGCCCTTGGCTTTAAGCCTGGAAACGACAGTGGAAAATGATTTATTAAAAGACAATAGTGATGACATGTGTTTGTGTGACTTAAACGAGCAGCGGAGCTTGCTGTCGTTGATGTTAAGTCCATTTCCCTCATGGCGCGAACTTGAGGATGACGTTCTGACATCACTCGAGGCGGCGGGAAGATGGGGGCATGGTTGCACCCCGGAAACACATGAGCATCTAACACTGGAACTTGTTCTGGAGCTGGAGAACAGGGAACTTCCAGCTCCTTTATCGAGGAGAGGAGAGGAGGCTGTCAGGCCGCCCTCTTCTTCTTCCTCGTCTGGTGGCTGAAAGTCTGGGCCGGCTGTGCCTGAGCGGCTGCTGCCGGAACTGGAGACTTTCTTGGCCAGCTCGTCCTCGCCTCGTGTCTTCTTCGAAGGTAGAGCGGAGCCAAATATGCCCTCGGGAACAATAGGCATGTCCAAGACGTCCTCTTTTTCCCGGTCTGGAAGGTTCGTCAGGGTAAGCCACCTGGCTCTCTCCTGTACCACCATTATCCCCAGTGCTTTGCCCGTGGCTTGGACTGCACAGCGCTGCACACGGAGGCAAATGTCCGTGATTGCTGCAATTTTGTCCCACACGGCAGGCTCAGGTTTGATCGTCATGTCCTCGCAGAGCTCCGCCTGGTAGGCGGTCAGCAGCGAGGAGACATTGAGCGCCCTGGCGGACAAAGCTGCGGCTTTATAGGCTGGTTCGGTCATTGCTGACTGGAAGCGGTCTGCCTTTGCCGGTAGCGTGGGGTTCCTGCTCGGTGCCGAAGCCAGCCGCGGTTGGAGGTGGGCTGCCACCAGCATGGGCGGCATGCGGAGCAGGCCGAGCTTCTCCATGTCGACACAGTCCAAGGAGGAGGCACGCTGGATTGGGGCCTTATTGCTGAAAGGGCGGTCTCTCCACGAGACTGACACCTCGTCCAGCATCTCTGGAAAGACTGGAAGAAGCTGCTTCCTCATCCTCGCTGCTTGGGGCAAGTTCTTCCCCTCATAGCGAGATCTGGAGGTCTCCTTGGCCACTTCAGGCCAGGGGATGTCCAGCCTGGACGCAGCGCATTGGCACACGGTCTGCAAGTCCATACTGAGGCAGGGCGAAGCTAGTGTGCTTTCGCCCGGGGGAGCGGACATCGCCTCCGGCTTGGCAGCCTGGGCAGATGAAACGAAGATGTCATCTTCGTGCTCATCAGAGTCGGATAATAGGAACTCAGAGGCATCCTCTTCATCCTCCTCCATATAATCCAGCTGTAGGACATCCTCCGCGGGTGGAACCACGGTGTGGTCCAGTTGGGAGCCCCAGCTTGACACAGCGCGGGGCTCCGCTCTCGCGGCTCTTGCCGCCACCGGCCCCCAGCCTGACACGGCGTGGGGCTCCGATTCCGCGGCTGCCGCCGTTGTTGAGCCCCGGCCTGACACAGCGCGGGGCTCAATCTCAGCGGCGGTCGCCACCATGTCCCGATTGCCGGCCGGCGAATCAACGGACATGAAGGGGTCCCGTCCCGACAGGCTAGCTTGGCGCGCTAGCCGTCGGCAGAGGCTCTTGATGGTGAAGCGGGCACAATGCCCGCACGAACCGGGGGTATCAATAGCTTCCTGGGCGTGTTCTAGCCCAAGGCAGGACGAGCAGACCTGGTGTGAGTCCGTGCCCGAGATCCTAAACCCGCAGCCGCAGAGCCGAGCCTCCGACTCCTCTGGTGTGAGGGAGAGAAGGGTCCATCCTCGTTTGCCGGGGTGTCGGCGCGGAGGGACAAGCTAGTAACAGGTATGTTACCGGAAAAAATCCAACCTTATCGTTATTCCGAAAGGAAAAAACGACGGGGTAGATTTTTCTTTAAAAAATATTAACTGGTGTGTTAATATCTTTCTTATCTCCGTCTCCTCTGGTGTGAGGGAGAGAAGAGTCCGTCCCCGCTCGCCGTGGTGTCGGCGCGGAGGGATAAACTAGCAACAGGTATGTTACTGTTTGAAGAAAAAATCAAACCTTACCGTTATTTTAAAAGAAAAAACGGCGGGGCAAATTATAATATTATCTGGTGTGTTAATATTTGTTCAATTCTTCTGCAAAGCAAAAAAGTAACCGGCAAGCGCCCGTCGACCGAATGTTAGCTTGGGTTCAGTCTGTGGACCAGAGGTGTGGACTCGAGTCACATGACTTGGACTCGAGTCAGACTCGAGTCACACATTTTATGACTTGAGACTCGACTTGACAACATCACAAAAGACTTGCGACTCGACTTGGACTTGAACACCAATGACTCGGGACTTGACTTGGACTTGAGCCTTCTGACTTGAGGTGACTTGCTACTTTAATTCAGAGGTCTCCAACACGCCGATCGCGAGCTGCCGTTAGAAGAGCAGACTCCCGTCGGGGAAAGCAGAATCTTCAGCCGCTCCTACTCTTGCTGAGAATCCTTGCAGGCAGGGGCGGGTCTTTATTTAGCTGGGCCACCATGCGGCCAATCATATGCGAGGACACACTAGGATCATACCATTATGTGAAAGAAGGGTGGGGGCACAGCAGAGCGACGGGGAGACGGGGAGCCGGATTTAAATGCAAGCGCGTCGGAAAAAGTCAAGAAATGAGCGAAAACCGAAAAAAGAAGCAGCATCTGGCTGCTTTTCAATGATATTGGAGAAAGCAAAGCTGAGTGCAGGATTTGTAAAATGAAAATAACCTTCAGAGCAGGGTAAACACTCAGGATTTATTGTCAGAGGTGGGAGAAGTTCAGACAATTAAAAAAAGTTACAATCAGGGTTCCCGCGGGGTCTTAACAAGTCTTAAAAAGTCTTAAATTTGATAATCAGAATTGAAGGCCTTAAAAAGGTCTTAAATATGATTCAGAAAGTCTTAAAAATTATCGGATTTGAAAGGTACTTCTGTGTTGCGATAGCGTCTAAATGTGTTTTGGGGGAAATGTCCGGGCTGCAAAGTAACCAGTACGGTAATAGCCTTTCAGTTCCCCCCAACAATTGGTATTGAATTAAATCAACATGGAACCAGTAATCACTAACTTTGTTTACCCCCGGCCCCTTATTGGAGAACACCCAGCTAGTAACCTAGCAACCAAGCTTCAGCTCATGTAGCCTATCTTCGAATCTACTTACAAATAAATATGGGGAAGTGTAAGTTCAACCGTATTTGGTTGGAAAACATCTAATTTAGTGCTTGGTTGAAACCAGTGGAGGGAACGTGTTTGAAGCCCGCTGCACCTTTTGCAAAATAAATTAGTGTTTGTTTTGCTAATGTAGCCTTGGCTAGTGCAGCGTTAGCTAGTGCAGCATTAGCTAGTGCAGCAGCAGCTAATGTAGCGTTAGCTAGTGCAGCGTTAGCTAGTGCAGCGTTAGCTAGTGCAGTAGCAGCTAGTGCAGTAGCAGCTAGTGCAGCGTTAGCTAGTGCAGTAGCAGCTAGTGCAGCGTTAGCTAGTGGAGTGTTAGCTAGTGCAGCAGCTCCCGCAACAACACCGGGGGACCTCCGGGCAAAGTTTGGGTCTACGTCAACCCTAAAAGCGGAGGTGCTGTAGACGCTAAATACCGTAGCTAAACACCAATCATACAACAGCAACGATGAAATAGTGTAGCCAAGGCAGCAGAGCTCAGTCTGAATATAGCTCTTGTCACTCTCTCTCAGAGACACACACACACACACGCACACACACACACACACACACACACACACACACACACACACACACACACACACGGGCTGCTCGATTATGGCAATAATCAAGATTATGTTGGTCAATAATTAATATCATGATTATTAAATATGATTATTCATTGACTTTGAAAACATCCATTTATTGAACTTTAAAACAGATAATAATTTGAACAGTATCTTTTTAACTGTTGATTACCCTGAACGTATAATTCAACTGAAAAACCAGTACAAAAATTAATTAAATAAATGATACATTACTAAAAAAATCATTAGATCAAATATGTTGTGGTGCACTGTCACAACCTAGCAAAGCAAAATAATCGTTTTTTCCGATTATGTTGTTTTCGTAATTGTGGCAGGCCAAAATCGTAATTGCGATTAAAATATGATTAACTGCACAGCCCTAACACACACACACACACACACACACACACACACACACACACACACTCAAGCGCACACTTTTTGTCTAACACGCTAACACAGTTCTGTACTGTTACGCTGTTGTGTTCAGTCATTGTTCTTATGTTGAACATGAATACATTTACTTTGTAAGTGATTATGGGACGTATTTCTTCTTTATATACATTTTCCTTCATACTTTATTGCCGTGAAATAGGTCTTAAATTCTATTCAAAGTGGTCTTAAAAAGGTGTTAAAAAGTCTTAAATTTGAGTTGGCGAAACCTGCAGGAACCCTGTACAATAAAAAGTCCTGCATTCAAAATGTTACAAGTAAAAGTACAAAAGTATTCGCATCAATATATACTTAAAGTACCACCTGCAGAGGGATCTAGATGCAGGTGTTCTTTTCCCCATAGAGTCCGCCTCGCTGCACATTATCCCTTGCATAAAGATAGATTGTGGGTCCCTTATAACATGTTGTACACAGTGGAAATAAACATTCTGGTTACCTCAACATCAGGGATCTTATACATTAAACTCCTTCTGAATCAAACCGTCACGGTAGCCTTACCTTACTGATCCCTCTTAAATTAGAAAAACACACGTTACTTTACCAGCAGAGAGAAAATGGATTATTAAATTATTAATGTGACTAATAAAGAGCAATTTGATTATTAAGTATTATTCTGTTGATCGATGTCATTACATTTGGTGAAAAACACATAATGACTTGTTTATGACTCGTTTTGTCAAAGTTTAGGACTTGGACTTGACTTGAACTTGCCCATCCTGACTTGAGACTTGACTTGGACTTGCAAAACAATGACTTGAGACTTGACTCGGACTTGAGCGCAAAGACTTGAGACTTGACTCGGACTTGCAAAACAATGACTTGGTCCCACCTCTGCTGTGGACCGTTAAGCTAGCCCGGCTACTGATATTCGAGATGTGCTCTGAAGCGAGAAGAGGTGTTTGAATGACGCTGCGACGTAGCGCAAGCTACTTAAAGGGTGGGTGAATTCCCTGACGTAGACGTCAAGATCACCAGCCAATCAGGATTGGCGTAATGAGATTGATGCTTCTGTTTGCATACGCGTTGAGGCGCATCCCATAGTGAGACATCGAACGGAGTGTTATGAATGAGAACTAGTTTTTTACGCAAATCCACGTTTATTTTGAAATGAGCCGTTGCGACTTCCGACTGATTTCGATAGAGCGGGTCACATATGGCAAATGTGTGGTTGTGGGGAACCAGGTCAATTAAAGTACTTATTTAACTATTAAATACATTGAGTTTGAGTAAAATACTTGGTTACTGATTAATTTAGGTTATAATATATTAAATTGCAAAGCAAAACATGCTGTAATTGATTTATTTTGTCCTTTGATATTTTTTAAAGGTTTTCAACCTGAAAGAATCCTAATGTGTCCTTGAAAAGTTGAAATAAAGAAAAGGAAAAAGGATTCGAGTTGTCCATGCGTCCTCTGTTGCCCCTCAAGCCTCTCAAATGTGGGCAAGCACTCAAATAAATGCCAAAAACCCAGAGAACTTGACAATACTTAAAACTATGTTAAATAACACTGCTACCTAGTTAATAACCAGGGGTGCACATAACTTTTTTGCCCTGGTTCTCAAAGGAGCACCTGGAGATGTTGCTTGGTGCTCATCCTTAAAATGAAATAAACCGTAACTTTTGAGGGGGTCTTGACTTTATTTGCCAGACACACGGCACTGAACACACATGCAGAGGTGAACACAGAACACACATGCAGAGGTGAACACAAGACAACATTAGCACGACCAGTAATCCTACAAGCTGTCATCACTACCCTCCTGACTGTTCTCCTCACTGTCTTCCTCTCTGTCAGACATGGTAGCTGATGATGGAGGCCTACTACTTTCTCTCTGGTTGAGTCTGCGATTAGCTGCTTGCATCCACAAGTCAACAGCTGGTTTTGGGTCGAAAGTTCTGTTGTCATCTTAGACAAGTGGATGTAATCAAATAAGTATGTGAACATAACCAATAACCTACCATAGCCAATAACAAATTAATGTAATGGGAGGCTGTGGCTCAGTGGGTAGTGTGCTGGACTTCGAATCACAGGGTAGCAAGTTCGAGTCCCACTGCGTCAGCATGTCGTTGTGTCCCTGGGCAAGACACTTCACCCCAAATTGCTCCTGTGGGGATTGCCCACAGTACTGAATGTATGTAAGTCGCTTTGGATAAAAGCGTCTAACAAATGACATGTAATGTAACTTATTTTATTTGTGTTGTTCATTCATATCTTATTTTACCTTAACATTTATTTATGTATGCATTTTTTTTTTATCTCTCCAGTTTTAAAGGATATTTTTGGTTACTGTCCTATAGTATACATTGGAATGATTTCACACCTGTTTATCCCAATAATTATAAAGGAGTGCCTTGGAAATAAGTGTGTTTACATAAATTGTGACCAAACTGTTTGAATTTAGACTAAAGTGAACTATCTAAACACTCAGTCCTTTACCTCACTGAGCTGTAGTATCAGCCTCTCAGTCTGACTGGAGAGGACTCTCCCTCCACATTATTGTAGAAACATCTTCTTCTTATATCCGTTAGAGCAGCTAGCACCAGATTCTAATAACAACAGCGCGTACCGGTGCACCCTCCCTCTCTCCCTCGCATTTTGGCTGTGAGCTGCGGGCGCCAGATAAGCCAACATCCCCCATTTTCATCACTTACAGCGCCCAGCGTACAGGGCAAATGAAACGTGTAACCGGGGTGAAAAGGGTGTTACAATTACTTAATTATGAATATTGTTACATCAAGGCCGAAAATTAGGATGAGCCCCAACGGGCAAAAATGTTGTTTTCCCTCCCAGAACTGCCAGCGCAGCGCCTCCACAGATCTGGCGCCCCATAGGCAAACATCTATAACGCCACTGCTACGGACCGACTCTGAGTTCATATGCAACTCGCAAATATCTTTCTTTCTCTCTCTCCTCTCTCTTTTCCCTTCTCTCTCTCCCTCTCTCAATTTTGGTGCGCAAATGCGCCTTTTTTCAAATGACCCGGTGCTCTTTTTTTGGCGGAGGTGCGCATGCGCACCTGCGCACCAGTTATGTGCAGCCCTGTTAATAACTCTACTTTACTCAGTGGAGGCTCATCCATTGAGGAAAGGGAGGACCATCCTGTTGTGCGTAGACGGCTCTGCTAAGATTGTTCCCTAGTTTAGGTTTCATGTTATGTGTTTAGATAGGTTCCTGTTTTATTTTGATAGTCTTGTCTACCCTCATGTGTCTAAAGTACGTTTCCTGCCTTGTCTGTTTTCCCACGGTTGTGATTGTCTAATTGTCTTCACCTGGTGTTGTCTGTCTAGTATATATAGTTCTCGTCTTCCCCTGTCTCGTTGCCAGATTGTCTTGTGTGTTCCAAGCCTTCCAGCGTAAGATCCTTTTGTCATTGTCCATAGAGTTATCGTCCATAGAGTTAGATTAGTGTATTAGTAGTTTTTGTTTTGTTGCTTTATGTATTCAGTGTGTTATGACCTGTCTACATTAAAACACTTTATTTTGATACTTTGTTTGTCTCTGCATCGTGCATTTGATTCCACGCCCTTGTACAGCCCTAACACATCCTCCCTAAAATTTCAGAGAAAAATAAACTTTGAAGAGAATAATAAATACACCTCAATTTAAAAGATAAGTCTGTTAAAATACAGATAATAGCCCTGGCTTTGGGACTGAAATGGGGCTAGAGAGGACGAGCCTCCCTTTGGGCAGGTCTAGCCAGAGGCTCTGGATTGGGCGCCTATATCATCAGTGAACCAATCAGCGGATCTGACTGCGCATCAGAGTATTGATGGGGAGGGTTATCTTACCAGCGATATCAGAGTTTTTTCTGAACCGGGGAACAGGGGCGCTGCGCCCTCTTACCAAAATCAATTCCTTGAATTAGGCTTTGATTATGTTCTGGCCCGCCATCTTGTGGCTCAGCAAAAAATTGGCCCAAGGCCAAACTTACTTTACTTGTTTGAATTTAGTTAAGGGTTGGGTGTAGGGAGCACCAAATTGAGAAATACATGAGTCCTTGGGCATTATTATGTAAGGCAGCGACTGCCACTGGCCTATATTTAAATGTGAGCATACTCAAACGTCTTATTTAAAGGTACAGTTCAACATTTTGGGAAATATGTATATATTTTTTTTTAAGTTCAATGACATTATTGAAAATCCACCATTGTATGTGCATTGCAGCTGCATTAATTAGGAACAATCCCTTATATGTTGTCGATCACTTGCCTTTACAAACTTAAATGTTGCACTTACCATTTCCCCAGCAATAATAATGTATTTCAGTCTGCCTGCACTTTTATTTTTTGTCCAACAGAGGATAGATCCAAATCCAAAGTTTACAAGCCACCGTCGATAGACTCTTGATTAAACCTGCATTCATACATCGCTGGCTGCGAAACACACTGCGATACACACACAACAGACCAAGAGAACATTATTATTTAAAGCCATGTTTTATGTCCTTCTAAAATGAAGGTCCAATATTTGCTCTCTTTTCAACTCTGGATGAAAAGACTAGGATAAATATATCTGTTTAGCTTTTATTAATGACCCTCTGTGCTTTCAAATTCACCCACCTTCCTTCAAAGTGCATGCAGAAGAGAAACATTTCAGAAGAGTCAAAACTGGGGTCAACATTAAGCGCAAAAATAATAAATAATGAAAGTGTTTTTTTGTACTAACATTTCATGAGTTTTGACTTCTTCTATCCTTTATTGTTGGTCTATAGGAAAACAGTCACTTAATGTTACCAGAAACATGTTTGATAAGAGCAGTTCAAGTCAAGCCAAAGCAAAGTTAAACAATTAACTGAAAGGTTAAAAGCTCTCTTAAGGTTTTTCATAACCAGCGACCCCATTCACATTAATCATTTCTTCCACTATTAAAAACAGATTAATTGGCACAACTTCAAACATGTTTAGCCCAGCTTAGAACAAATTAAAGAATATATATACTAAAAATAACATTCTCAAGGTGGTTATCAATTTATCTTAATTGTTTAGCATGCACACAAACAGAAAAATGAAAGACAACAACTTGTGGTTTGGATAAATGGTTGTGCTTTTGGTTTGGTAAACAGCTGGGCACTGATAGTCCCAGTTAAAGAGGAAGATGGTGTACCTTCTTAAAGACCCAGAGCTTATGCTCACTAATCATATTTGCCTTCATTCGAGATGCCAAGATATGAATTGCTCCAAAACAAACCCTTTTTGTTTTCACATTAGAAAAGGCTTTTTTTTCTGTGGTTTTGTAAATGCTTAATGACATAAGAATTACATGTGAATTCTTGTCCAGAATGACATGAGTAGATCTTTCTGAAATAGAGACAGTAACAGATGTTGTGGTATGTGTGTGTGTCTCTGTGTAAGCACTAAAGTTGCCTGCTGCCTCTCCCCGGCTCCTGATGGCTCTCAGCCTGGCATGCCTGGGTAAGCAGTAGATTGCCTTGCTGCATGTCTGTATCCCAAAGCATGTGTGTACGTGCATGAGAGAGCGTGTCTGAAAAGTAAAATTGAGCATTACCATCACAAGATGCTGAGTGAATATCCCCTTCCATGTCTCTATTCCTCTTCCTTTCTGTCTGTTTACTTGTCTGTGTATCTGCCTATGCATTTCAGAGTTTGCTCCCCTCTCTGTTTGTTTGTTTGTTTGTGTGTCTGCCCACACAGAGGCCTGTGTATTTGCACACCTCTGATCCTGTTTGCCATACCTCATCTGCCTGTCTCACTGTTCACACATTCGACATTCCTGTCTCTCTTCTCTCCCTTGGTTCGACTCCCTGTCTGTCTTCTTAAGCATCATTTGCAAATCAAAATACAATAAGGCTGATGCTAGTCTACCTGTTTACGTGTCTTTTACCTTCAAGTCTGTCTATTCTTTCGCGTGTCAGGTTTTTTTACTGATGAATACTTCTAAGGCTCTTAACCATGTGTTTTAAATGTAAAACTACACATTTCCGAATGTCTTTCTGCCACTTCCATGTGTTTCTGTCAGCTTCTGCCCTTTATGTTCTATTTTCCGCTATGGTTCCGCTTGTAACTGTCTTCCTCTCAGTTTTTTCTGTCAGTCTACATACTTGTCGGCATTTAACTTTTTTTATTCTGGTTATCCTATAAATTAATTGTCATTGTAGGCACAGCTTGATTTAAGTGTCTTCCATGTGTCAATTCATCAGTAACCATTTTTTTGTTTTATCTTCTTCCCATTTCCTGTCTTTCATCTGTGTCTCTCCCTTTCTCTTCACTCAGCTGTTTGAAATATCCTGCTTCCTTATAAGTCAGGATCATTTTCTCAGTATGACAGCAGAAGGGGGAGGGAAGGACAAAGGTGGAGGAGAGCAGCTGCTAATCACCTGGCATGGGAGGAAAAGATGATAGGATACAGGAGCAGAGAAAAGCAGCTTCTAAACTTGGGAAGTTTCACCTGAGTTTTACAGGGAGGAAAGGATTGGGAAGAGAGAGGGAGGGACAGGGAGGAAAGAGAGACAGAAAAGGGAGACTAAGTGGATTAGAATACAGACATAAGGGAAGAGTGGAAGAGAGAAACATCAAAGCTTTTGAGGGGAAAATAGTGTTGAGCACTGGAGAGAGTAAAAGAGACGCAGACTAAAAAATAATTCTTGAGTACTATAACTTATCAGAAAGCTGACAGCAGGCTTAAGTTAGCTGTCTGACAGCCCTACATAGAGATCTATACCAACTATAGGTCCCTGAGGTCTATTATAAAACAGTTAGGCAAGCATCCTGCATTCATTTGGGCACTTAACAAAGGTTTCATCATTAACTTAGAAACCATTTTTTGCACAACAGTTCGTGTGCGTTTCATGAATCACATTCCGCGATTATTTTTAAGCACAATGGAACAATTTCATATCATGCTTTGAATGCGCTGTATTAGTCATTGCCAAAGACTGGAGTTAAAGAAGAGGATTTGGCATAACAATCACTTCTACACAATATACCACAAGGGTGTGGATTGACTAATGTGGACACGAGTTCTCCTACAAGACTGTAATATTTTGGCAATGCCACCTAAAAGTTTCTTTGAGAAGGCGACTTGGCCTACATTTGCATAAACATATTTCCTGGAAACTTGTTGAGCTGAGTTGCACCAAACCTCTTTTGCCATAATCTGTGCAACAAATCCTTTTCCAGGTGTACATTATATCTGTAGAACTAAGAAGGACTTCCACTTGTGGATTTTTCACCCTAAGCTGACAGACTACATGTATACATTTGCCAAGGTGGAGGATATAGTGAGTTTTCCTTATGCCCCCCTGCAGCTTCAACTGTATTTCAGCATTATGTCACATGTGTCCCTTAAGCTTTATGATTACTCTATATGTAAAACAGTCATCTAAATTCACCCGGTTTAATTCAATCTGTCATATTTGAGACTTTGTTTTCTCATTTTATTATGATTAAGATGATTTTCCATCTAAATCAGAGAGACAAAAGGATTGACAAAACAAAGTAACATTAACAAGACTTTCATTTAAATGAACTCAAATCACAAAATGAGCTTGTGTAACAGCCTTTTAAATGTAATTAATGCTTAAGGTCTGTCACGCTTTTGTCCTAAACACTCACTTATACGACCTCCTTATGGTTATGGTTATTGTTAAAGGACAGCCCTGTAGTAATTGAGTTTATGTCGGGTTGGACATTTATTTTTCTGATGGCTGTCTGATTGTAATGCTAATGCTGATATTGCTGATTATGAGCTCCCTAATTAGAATCAGACCTTGTTCTTTTTATCAGGGTGGGTGTTATTTTTTCCCTTGTTTAATTAGTTTTTTGAATAGTGTTTTACTATTGTTTCTGCCAGTTGATATTGCCTTTGATTGATTGAGTGTGTGTGTGTGTGTGTGTGTGTGTGTGTGTGTGTGTGTGTGTGTGTGTGTGTGTGTGTGTGTGTGTGTGTGTGTGTGTGTGTGTGTGTGTGTGTGTGTGTGTGTGTGTGTGTGTGTGTGTGTGTGTGTGTGTGTGTGTGTGTGTGTGTGTGTGTGTGTGTGTGTGTGTGTGTGTGTGTGTGTGTGTGTGTGCGCATGCATAGCTAATATTGCCTACTTATGAACCAATTAGCTACAATTGGTATGTGTTCATTTCATGACTCTAGGCTCAGGGATTTCTCAAAGTTGCGGTGACTCACAAGTTTCAACAAACATATTATTTTCACTTGTTGTTGTTTTCCGCTAGCTTCTTTCTTTGTATTTAGTTAAATAATGGTCTGCCTCACAGTTGAAGTTAGCTTGTGTGTATAGATGATAAATTATATGTATTGCTTATTGTCCCTGCTTAATCAATATTAAACCGAACAAAAAATAAATATCTTGAAAGTTAAGACATGAAACTTCATTGAATATTAATGTGCAGTATGTTGACAAGTTAACATTGAGACTTTAGCCTTTATTTAAATTATCCAAACAACCATACCCTGCCGTCATGAACACACCTCTGTCTTTGTTGCCAGTCCAGCCCTGCTCACAGCACTCCTTTATTGTACTGGAGGTCAAAATGAAGTTAGGTTTGGGGTTTTAGGAGCCAATTTTGCTCAGTCGTTCTCTCTCAATGTCTCACATGTCTCACTATGATGTGAAGAGGGGGACCTTATGTAATACCGTATGTCTACTCTCTTTATAGTTCTGCTAGTGCATGGACTGTTTCCCCATTGCATTCTGAACAGAAGGTCTATTGGTCGTATCGGTTGCATGCCAAAGTATGAAGCACGGAGAGTAGCCTGTGACTCCATTAGCTGGGCAATTATAGGAATCCATGACCTTGGGTTGGATAGGCTGAATCTTCAAATCCCATTCTGCTCATTAAGAAGTGTTCTTAACATAAAGAGAAAATGTCCATTAGATCCCTTTCTTTACCCAATCCCCTCAGAGCGATGTGGGCTGTTTGGAAACCAGGAGATGCATAAGGGTGCTTTAAGTCCCATCATGGGTTATGGTGCAGCACAAAGCGAAGTAAATCAACTTGTACTCGCTTCACATGTCTGTCTGTTTGCATGATTTGTTTTAGACACTTTAATCTCTTTGAATTTCTGTGCCAAAAGAAACAGTCCCCAATCAACGCTAATGGCCTTTCTATACCCAAGTGACCCATTTAATTTATTCAGCTCATTTAGCTTCCCTCTTCTGGAAGCACAGGCTGCTATTTGGTTGGGTTCTTCCAGTGTGTTGGCCCATCTGTACTAATCACTGTGTGCTGGCCTAACTTATTTGACTATTGCTTTGTCACTCTAATCAATCATTTGTCTGCAGCAGGTCTCTTTTCATTCTGATGTGAATTATTTTGCAGGTCACAAGATATCGTTTTTCTGCCTGCATTTCATCTTTGAAAAATAATTGTGAGCATATCTTGTGTTGTGGTATGTTCCAGGTGTGCATTGAATAAAACTGATTTCAGGAACCGAGATTGTTTCCTCTATAGCTCATAGTGGCAGATATTTAAGTAAGCTTTCTTAACGCTAGTGCTGTAGCGACGCGTCGACGTCGTCGACTTCAAAATATCGTCGACGACATATTTCCGCGTCGACGCGTCGCCACCATAGACTGTATGACGCCACACACACGTGGGTCACCCAAAGCAACAAGCAGTTCGCAATCGCACTTCTAACACAATGGAGACTGAAACGGCTACCAACTCCTCCTCACAGGATTGCGCACGAAGCCCTCAAACGAAAACATCTTGCCCCAGGTCTTCAAAAGCATGGGAATATTTTAAAGTTAGTCCAAAACGCAAAGATATTTATATATTTATATCTCACTGAGACTGCTGCTTGACCGGAAGCAGCAGCTAGCTGTGGTGGCAACCATTAGCAGCTAGCATTTGCTCTCCGATTTAAAATGGAATTATGGATTATAAATTCAATAATTTTTTTATACATAGACGTTAAAAACCTATGGATTAACCGATTCAGCCGCGTTTTTTCTCATTTGAATGCCATTGAACACGTATTTTGATCAGATTGACAGCTACGGCGGTGAGACGATCTCCCTAGAAGCTCTGTGAAGGTACGTGTTGTGATGACTGTATTTGCTTCCCCTGTCGCGAGTCCGGATCACTCAGTGATGATACTATGTACCTACATAATCTGTGGAGTCTCAGCTTTAATCGGATATCTTGTATGTACAGCTACGATAAGTAATAAGGGTACTTTTCTCTTGAGATCTGTGCCAATGTCCGTTAGCATTTTTCGCTCAGGGGTCATTTAGATGCTTCTTATGAGACTTGTGTTTTGTTTTGGTAAACATGGTTTGTATCGTCAGTTAGCTGAGATTATTTCCGTTAATCTGGTATAACACATTAATAGGTTCTTAAATATTAAGATCCCCTGAGACACAGTATCGTGAAAAACATTTTTTTTACATTACGTTTTTTATGAATTGAACAACAGAAAAATAATCGTTCGATTAGTCGACTAATCGATCAAATAATCGCCCGATTAATCGTTTTCAAAATAATCGTTTCCCCCCAGCACTACTTAACGCTAATGTTATAATAGTCAGATTGCTCTGAAGATGGGAGGTGATATTCTATTCATTTTCACGTTCACACAGTCAGTGATTTGAACTGCAACGGCAGTTTGTTTCCTTTATCCTGTAATATGACTTGATCGCTTTAATTCAATTCAATTCAAAACCTTTATTTATCCAGGTAAAATCCCATTGAGATCAATGATCTCTTTTTCAAGCGAGACCTGCAGCAGTAGGTTCCACAAGAAGACATACAAACATAAACAACAGAACAACAAAAGGACATCATATAGCAAAATGTACAGGGATTACAATTTACATATTTAACCACATGTACTGGTACCAACAGCATCTGATTTTGTAGCATCCAACCGAGCTTTAAAAACATGTAGTGGTACTAGCTTGGTAATTTTCCATTATTTTTGCAGACTGTTCCATGTTAGTGGAGCTGCACATCTAAAAGCTTTCTTCCCTAAAACAGTCCTAGCACTTGGCACATTTAATAAAACCACAGCATGCGCACTCTGCACACTGTTGTTATCAGCTGTTCCACCATGGTTTCTACCTCAACCATAATAGATTTATCCTTATTGAAACGGTTACATTCAATGAAAAATAAAATCAATGTGCAGGCTTACGTGAACACTGTTCTACATGAACAATATAGGCAGTTTATCCATTATAAATGGCGATATGCTCCAAGTGGAAGCAATTCGCCATTAAAGCAAAAAAGAAGAAGAACTCCGCACAGTTGATCTCTTATCCTGCAACCTATCCTGCTCCGGCGCAGGCTAGCCGTTCAGAATAAGTTATCTAGCCCGCTAAAAAGTGAACCAGCTTCGTAGGACCGGAAATCCCTGAAGTTAGCTTGCTAAACGAAAATCCTGATTCGTAGTAGCCTATAGGCCCCAGGTTAGGTTGCAGGCTAAGAGATCAACTCAGTGAAAGCACTGCCTGCTGACCAATCAGAGCTCAGTGTGCGGAGTTTAAAGCGATTAAGTCATATTACAGGAGAAAGGAAATACAGAAAAACTGCCGTTGCAGGAAAGACGGCCGGCAAAAATCACCGACTGTGTGAACGTGAACATTAATAGAATATTGTGGTGACACGTTATTGGACATAATTCACCTTGCTTATTGTGTTGCCACACGGACCCTTTAGTGGGGAACACCTGTAGCTTTAGCTGCCATTCCTGCTAGCTCATCAGGCAGAGCAGTGCATGTGTTAACCTCTCTGAAAGTAATGGATAATAAAGATTGGAACTCCATTCTTAATACACCACCTCCGACTCTCTTTTCACGGCACTACACTGGTGACCCTGACTTTTCCGAGAAAGTTTCCGGAAAATTAACGAACATGGCTGAGCGCGATGTTTTCATAAAGCTGCCGGAATTCTGGGAGCACGCCGCGGAGGCATGGTTCGCACACGTGGAGGCACATTTCGCCTGCCGACAGGTCCGTGACGGGGACCTAAAATACTACCATGTGGTAGCAGCGCTGGGGAGCTCCACGTCGTCCAGGTTGGTGGGATTCATCGCAGCCCCACCACATCATGGCAAATATGAGGCGATTAAGGCCCTTCTCCTTAAGACATTAAGGAGGGCCCGCCAGATACTTGACATTCAAGGCCTAGGAGACAGCAAGCCATCCCAGCTAATGGAGAAAATGCTAAATCTGCTAGGGGGATTTTATTCACGGAGATTTTCCTGCGTCACTTGCCTCCCCGGGTACAGACGGCGCTGGCCAACACGCCTGTCACGGAGCCCCGTGCTTTGGCTGAGGAAGCGGATAGTTTTTTCCTGGCTACGCAACAGCCCGGGGCAGAGACGTTAGCCGCGACGCTCAGCGGCCCACCGGCAGTCAAGAAAGCGTGGCGGAGGCCGGACACGGCTGTGGCTAGCCGGCGTGGAGACGCCGGAGAGTGCGTTTACCACGCACGTTTCGGGACAAGGACGAAGAGATGCATCGCTCCGTGCAGCTACAAACCCCCGGGAAACGGAGGGGCCGGCGCTTAGTAGTGGCTCTGAGCGTCGGCGGCACGTGCAGGCTCCTCTTCGTCAGCGACAGCGTTTCGGGGAGCCTGTTTCTGTGTGACACGGGCGCTCAACGGAGCGTAGTTCCAGCGTCGAGTGAAGACGTCGCCCGTGGGGGGCACGGACCGCGATTGACGACGGCTAACGGCAGTCCCATTCGCACGTACGGCGTGAGGCCTATGTGTTTGTGCATCGGAGGACAGCGTTTCAGCTGGGATTTTGTGACAGCGGATATTTATTTTCCCCTCCTCGGAGCGGATTTTTTGTGTGCTCATGGACTCTTAGTAGACGTTAAGAATAGGCGTTTGGTTGATGCCTTAACGTTTTCTTCCCTCGTGTGCACACTTGGCAGCGCAGCGTACGACGGGCTGTCAGGCTCGCTGTCAGGTGCAGACACGTTTCTCAGACTGTTGGCCGAGTTTCCAGACCGGTCGCTACCCACCTTCTCTGCGCTTACCACTAAGCATGGCGTGGAACACCACGTCACTACCGGGGGGCCTCCTGTCTACGCCAGGGCCCGGCGGTTGAACCCTTCTAAGCTGGCTGTAGCGAGGGCGGAGTTCGCAACCATGGAGCGCCTGGGCATTGTCCGCCGCTCCGACAGTCCTTGGGCTTCCCCCCTGCACGTCGTTCCCAAATCGAACGGCGGGTTCCGCCCGTGCGGGGATTACCGCCGACTCAACGACGCCACTACGCCTGACCGCTATCCGGTGCCGCACATTCAGGACTTTTCGGCGCATCTGGCCGGTACGGGGGTGTTTTCCAAGGTGGACCTGGTGCGTGGATACCACCAGGTGCCCATGCACCCCCTGGACATTCCCAAGACAGCAGTGATAACGCCTTTTGGACTTTTTGAGTTCCTGCGGATGCCTTTTGGACTCAAGAATGCCGCTCAGACGTTCCAGCGCCTGATGGATTCGGTGCTGCGGGACCTGCCATTTGTGTTTGTTTACCTCGACGACATACTCGTCGCCAGCGCTTCAGTGCAGGAGCACCTGTCCCACCTCCGAGCCCTTTTCACATGGCTCAACGAACACGGATTAATCATCAATTCTGCAAAGTGCCAGTTCGGGGTGTCGGACATCGATTTCCTGGGGCACCGCGTCACCAAGGGCGGTGCGACACCTCTGCCAGCGAAGGTGGAGGCTGTTGCGGCGTTTCCTCGCCCGCTCACAGCCCGGTCGCTCCGTGAGTTTCTGGGGATGGTGACTACCACCGTTTCATCGCCCGGGCCGCACACATCATGCGGCCGCTGTATGAAGCGTTGAAAGGCAAGACCCCCGTCCAGGAGATCGACTGGACAGCAGAGGCGGACGGCGCTTTTGCTGAGGTCAAGACCGCGTTGGCTCAGGCGGCTTTGCTGGCACACCCATCATCTACGGCCCCTATCTCCATCACCACGGACGCGTCAGACTACGCGGTCGGCGCAGTGCACGAGCAGTGGGTGGAGGGCGCTTGGCAGCCGCTCGCCTTTTTCAGCCGCCAGCTGACGCCTAGAGAACGCAAATACAGCGCCTTTGACCGGGAGCTCCTCTGACTTTATTTGGCCGTGCGGCACTTCCGTTTCATGCTGGAAGGCCGTGAATCTACGGCGTTTGTCGACCACAAGCCGCTCACCTTCGCCATGTCAAAAGTGGCGGAGCCTTGGTCGGCACGTCAGCAGCGGCAGCTGTCCTACATATCGGAGTTCACTACGGACATTAAGCACGTGGCTGGCAAGTCGAACCTGGTTGCTGATTGCCTCTCCAGGGTCGTCATCGGTGCCGTCCAGTTGGGCCTGGACTATACTCGCATGGCGGCAGACCAGGTCACAGATCCCGGCGTCCAGGCCCTGAAGGTGGAGAGCGCGGGGCTGCGCTTGGAGGACGTGGTGTTCGGCGACGCGGGCATTACTCTTCTGTGTGACGTCTCTACGGGCCTGGCGCGGCCTGTCGTCCCTGCCAGCTGGAGGCGTCCTGTGTTCGAGGCTGTGCACGGCCTGTCACACCCCGGCGTTAAACCTTCGGTGCGTTTGGTAGCGGCGAAGTTCGTTTGGCAAGGACTAAAAAGGGACGTGAGGACTTGGGCCAGGGAGTGCGTGGCTTGTCAACGCGCTAAGGTGCACCGCCACACGAAAGCCCCGTTGGAGCGTTTCCTGGTGCCTGAGAGGAGGTTTGATCACGTCAACATTGACCTGGTTGGTCCGTTGCCTTCCTCTCAGGGGTTTTCCTACCTCCTCACCATGGTGGACAGAACGACCCGTTGGCCGGAGGCGGTTCCGCTCGTTTCGACATCAGCCGCAGACGTTGCCCGGGCCTTCATTGCAACGTGGATGTGTCGTTTTGGCACCCCGTCAGACATTTCCTCAGACAGGGGCTCTCAGTTCACGTCCGAGCTCTGGAACGCTGTGGCAGGCGGTTTGGGGGTTAAGCTGCACAGGACTACCGCTTACCACCCTCAGGCTAACGGCCTCTGCGAGCGCTTTCATCGCTCCATGAAGGCGGCCCTCAAGGCCGGCCTTACGGACGGTAACTGGGTCGACAAGCTGCCCTGGGTGATGCTGGGCCTGAGGACCGCACCTAAGGAAGATCTGCAGTGTTCTACAGCGGAGATGGTCTACGGTCAGCCGCTGAGAGTTCCGGGGGATTTCCTCCCAAATGCATCGGCTCCCTGGTCGGCGTCGGCCCAGCGGGCTTTCCTGCGTGACGCCGCTGAGGCCTTTGCTCCGATCCCTACTACTCAGCACGGTACTCAGGTGTCCCAGGTTCCCGCAGAGCTCCGCTCGGCGGAGCACGTGTTCATCCGGCACGATGCGCACAGAGGCCCCCTGCAGCCCCCTTATGATGGGCCTTTCCGGGTCTTGGAGCACGGGGACAAGCACCTGGTGGTCGACCTGGGTGGCAAGACCGAGCACGTCTCGGTGGACCGGGTGAAGGCTGCTCACCTGGACATGGACCAGCCTGTGGTGCTGGCTCGACCTCCGCGACGGGGCCGCCCCCCGGCCTCGTCCCCTGTCACGGATTTAAGACCTGTTGTTCCGGTCCCTCCCCTTCCGGGGGTCGCACAGGCGGGAGTCACTTTTCCGGGGGGTCGGTGTGTCGTTCCTCCCCGCCATGCTGATTTTGTTTATGTGTGAATTCTGGGGGGGCTTGTGTGGTGACACGTTATTGGACATAATTCACCTTGCTTATTGTGTTACCACACGGACACTTTAGTGGGGAACACCTGTAGCTTTAGCTGCCATTCCTGCTAGCTCATCAGGCAGAGCAGTGCATGTGTTAACCTCTCTGAAAGTAATGGATAATAAAGATTGGAACTCCATTCTTAATACACCGCCTCCGACTCTCTTTTCACGGCACTACAATATCACCTCCCATCTTCAGAGCAATCTGACTATTATAACATTAGCGTTAAGAAAGCTTAATTAAATATCTGCCACAACATAAGTAACCGGATCAAAGTAACATTAAGTACATTAACGGCACTGTGAGTGCAGACGTCGATGTGTCCCATTATCATTCATATCACATCACATAATAATGTATCATATATTTCCTTATCTGAGTCAGCTTCTTGAGCCGTATCTGGCCGTGCAACACTCACAGTGTCACGTATGCAGAAGTATTATTTTAAGCAACACATTAAGTTGACGAAACATTCGAGTCAAATGTAATTAAAGTCAGATCGTGTCTTAGACGGGGCAGTGATATCATAAACCTGTTAATGTACGCATTCAAACGCTTTTTCTTTTACCAGCTGTATTCACCCTGCAGGTGCAGCTATGTGGCTTGTATCCTGGATAAAGTGTTTAAGTCATGGATGTTTAAAGTTTAACTTCTTCATATTTGACTAATATTAAAGTTAACTTTTAATTCAGGAAGTATGACGCTGCGCTGTCAGTACGGTTGTCCATGTTTGTGATTGGTCGAATGCTCCAAATACCACCCCTTTCATGTGAACGCGCACCTAACTAGATAGGACACGGCTGGCTTGAGCGATCCACTTGATAACCAGCGTCGTAGGACCGTTTAGCGAGAGCGCGTATGTTTTGGATTAGGCCAACCGGCTAACTCAAACATATCCAGGTTAGGTTGAACCAGCTTCGTAGTACAGGCCTCTGGTCTGTTGCAGCTGTGCAGAATACTTTGATCTTGTTTAGGTGTAGATATTCCTGCTTTGCTCCCTAACGGTTCCTCACTGCCTGGCCTTCCATGAAAGGCAGATCATCGCAAACCATTTTAATTGCTTCCCTATAGGAATAGACCTATCGCTAAGCCACGCCCCCTTTGAAAACTCGGACAAACAAAGCCGACCGTGAATGACTCTTGACAATGGCCGCGGGGGGAGTTCAAGTTAAAATAACATTAAAATAGAAGCAAGAGCTAATAAAAGCAACAGCAGATGAAAGTTAACAGTTAAAAGCAAGAGTAAAAAGGTAGCCATGTATTTCTTTATATAAAATATCTAATCTTGTTGCCTGTCGTGTGTAGTGGTGACTGTTGTGTAACCATTGAAATGATAATATGATGTTGAATGTTAGCAGTGGTGGTCACTACATTAAATCTATAACTATAACTGTCCTTGTTGGTCATCATTTTCACTGTTATGCACCTGGCTGACTGTAGCGTTACCTTCTTTTGGGTGAGGGTCTGTGTCTTTTCGGAGCAGCACACACGAGAGCCCGGATGGGATCTGATATTCCAGAGTTGGCTTCCCATCTCTGAAGTGCTTTGAGGTGAAAAGACAGTTAGCAAAAGTTATCTAAAAACACCAGCTAACTAGCGAGGACGAAAAGTCAGACAGCAAACGTTGATGTTGATAACACTGTAGCTAGTTAGCTGGCTAACAAGTTGGCAGCTAACGTTAGCTAGCTGGGCTGGATATACGCTAGCTAGTTGGCAGTCAAAGTCAATCGTTAGCAAACTAATAGTTTGGTCTACGTTTCTAATACATACCGTCAAATATGATGTCTTTATGAATTGACCTTACCTTTGAGCAAACATAAGTGTCCTTGATAATTGTCTTCACATTCAGTTGTGGTGGTCATACGTCCGGTTTTAGGTCGGACAGTCCGGTTTTCAATGTATGTGTCCGTCTGCCGGCGCAGCCTTGAGCCGGACGCTCATTTGTCCTCCTTTTGAGGTCATCCCTATTTTATACTTTTAGGGTATAAAAAAAAATAGACAATTATACAAAGAAATACAAATGATAAGTTATGTGTAAGTATATACCCCCGTAAGACTTGTGGTCTTACAAATTATTGGCTGAATGCGATGTCAAATAAATATCTTGTATTTCATTGGTTCATAAACGTAAACAATTAGCATGTGCTTCTTGACGTCACGTTCACGGCAGGGCACTGTGGCAGAGAGTGACGTTAGCGCTAGCCGACTAGCTCATGAGCCAACTCCACCTAGTTAGCGGTAGGGTTAAACCGCAGAAATGCCGAAACGAAAGACTTAATTTAATCCTGAATGGTCGAAAGAGCATGGATTCCTCACAAAAAGCCGAAAGGACGACTTCCATGCTTTTTGCACGTTGTGTCGTTGCGATGTGGACGTAAGCAGCAAAGGAAAAGGTGCTGTCGACAGACATGCTAACACAGATAAGCACAAAAGCAACGATCAAAGCGCAGGTGCCTCTTCACTTTTATCGTTTTTCCGTGAAGCTTCATCGCCTCAAGATGACAAAATCTCTGCTGCAGAACTTTGTAAAGTTTATCATGCCGTCAAGCATCACCAGTCATACAGGAGTGTAGACTGTGGAATAAAAGTTGATCGCACAATCTACAACGACTCATCAATAGCAAAAGGGATGACCTGTGGAAAAACAAAGGCCAAAGCTTTGTGCGAAAATGTCCTAGCACCCTACTCTGTCCAGACGCATGTGGATTATATAAAAGAAAATGAACTGCATTATTCAGTGGCAAGTGATGCATCAAACAAAGGTATCAAGTGTTTCCCCATTGTACTGAGATATTTTCACTTTGAGGAGGGCGTGAAACATGCACTGTTGGATTTTTACAGTGATAGCAACGAAATGTCAGAAGCTATAACAAATCAGCTGCTATCTAAACTGGAGATGTCTGGACTAGATGTGAAAAAAAATGTCAGCATATGCAGCAGACAACGCCAGCGTTAACTATGGAAAACACAACAGTGTTTATCAGAAACTGAAACTGGCTCAAAAAGACGTGCTCGCTGCAAACTGTTTAGCCCATATTCTGCACAATGCAACAAGATATGCAGCAAGCAACTTGGATATTGACATTGAAAATGTTGTGCTTACGGTGTATAGCCATTTTAGCATCTCAGCTAGCAGAACGGCGCAGTTGAAGGAATTCTGCGCGTTTGTGGAAGTGGAGGAATGCAATCTGCTGCGGCACGTTGTCACGAGATGGTTGTCTCTGCTGCCATCTATTGACAGAATTCTGAAGTGTTGGAGACCCCTGACCAGCTACTTTCAGAGTCTAGGTGAGGAGGAATGCTCCAAGATGTTGTGGAAATGCTTTGGAGAGGATGGTAACGAAGTATCTGAGATGTATTTTCTCTTCCTCAGTCACATTCTGAAAGTGTTTTCACACTGCATTGAAGCACTTGAGGCCAAATCATTCAGCATAACCTCTGTGTTTAAGGTAATGACTGAACTGAAAGGGAAACTTGAGAGAAGGTTAAAGGACAATTTTTTTGGCTTTGCTGTGAACAACAAACTCAAGCAGCTAACCCCTGATCTCGCAAAGAAATGTGAGGCTGATTTTCTTGTTTTCTATGAAAGAGCCAAGAAATACGTGAGTGAAAGGTATGACTTCTCTGAGAACAGCTTTCATAGTAATGTGTCAAAGCTTGGCCTCACAACTGCTGTGTCCTATGGAGAATACAGTGATGCAGTCCAAGCCTGCAGCCTGAAAGACATTGACATGGATGGACTCTATGAGGAATATGGCATGGTGGAAGCTATTCTCAGCTCTTCAGCAATGGAAGGATGCCACAGTGAGGAGCGGTATCTCAAACTGTTTTCCAAAGCAGAAGTCCCACTTGTGAATCTGAGGAAGGTCAGCGCCTATATCTTCTCCATCCCATGTAGCAATGCCCATACAGAACGTGTGTTCTCAATGATGACCTCAGCATGGAGAAATGAGAGAAATCGTCTGGATGTGGACAGTGTCAAGGCAGAGCTGCAAATTTGTGTCAACTTCACATTTGAGTGCACAGACATGTACCAGAGACTCCTTACAAACAAAAAACTCTTGGAAGCAGCCAGGAAAGGGCAAAAATATCGAAAATAGACATTCAACTTGTGGTTAGTACACTAGTCTCATTGTGTTTTGAGTGTGAAGGATTCTGTGAAGCCAGGATAAAAACTAAAAGATAATCCCAAAGTGTCCTCCTTTTTGGTGTTATGGAAATGGCCACCCTAGTTGTGTATGTGGTTGACGACACAGCATAATCCACCGCTTGCATTTGTCGAGTTTTCTTTTGGGCTTCGGAAAAGGTACGAAATATACTCCTCCATCCAGTCTTTCAGGGTACCTGGTGTCCGAAATTACAGGTACCCCACGCACAGCGTTTCACCATCAGATATTAGCTAGATAATAAACATAGAAACTGAACTCTTCACAGTGGTTTCGATCACAGACGTCTGGTTTTGGTTTGATGCGCCCCACAAACGGCTTTTCTGGTGATGTCCGAGTTTTCTGTCAGGAGGGATTTTCGCTGTGATATGATTGGACAAATTCTATTTGGGGCGTGGTTTAGCGATAGGTCTATTGTAGTTGATCCACAGACAATTTGTTCTCTGTTTAAGGTCTGCTTTACACAGCAGATGCTTGGAGATCTCCACTATATCTCATTCTAGGGTATAAAAGGGTGAATATTGTCCAGAATATCCATCACAAACATTTTTCAGGTCTTCTTCTGACTGTGATGTATTATCTTAACTTGAGAAGTGCTTTAATGGCTTAACATTACTGTAAAACAAAAACAGAAGGTCCACCAAAATCCAGCCAAAAACAACAACACAAGACATATTTTCTTCTTCTGTTACATCTAGCCAAATCATGTTTATCTTTGTCTGTTACCACCTCTAAAACAAGCGACAGTTTGTCAATATTGTGTGACAAATTTGATCCGATTGGGTGATGGATTTGTCGAGAAGCTTTTGCAGAGATCTAATCTTCGGCGGTATGGCACCATAGTCTTGTGACTCGAGTCCAGAACTGGGCTAAAAAGTGTTTGTGATTAGCAATTAACCTTCCCATTAGAAGTCCTTGTGGGGCATAACTGTTTAGACTGCTTACATAAAGGATCTATAGTTAAAACTGAATGTGCAGTGTTTATATTCGTTTGACCTAGTTTTCAACACCCCTCAAAACCATATGCACTGTATTAAAAAATCCAACTTACACTTGTCAAACACTTAATTAATTTCAGGAAACCAAGATAAAGTTGCTTTTTAATGGGTTTGATTAAAGGACCATCAGAGCCTAAGGTTATAAATAAAAGAAAGAAGGAAGAGAAGGGCAGCTGGAAGTGAGAGAGAGGCAGATAATGTGTTTGACATTTTACTGTCTGGTGGAAGACAGAGGATGGGAGAAAAGAAGATGAATAGAAAAGGGATTAGGAGTCTGAAAAGAAATACAGCATCTCTTATGATGCTTTCCCTCTTAAATGCAAGTCGGGGGAAGTAAGAGGGCCTGTGGTCAGAAAGAAAGACAGAGAAAATAAGAAAGTAAAAGATGTGGGAAGAGGGGGGAAAAGGGAAAAGTGAGAGAACCCTCCTCCTACTCTCACCAGTCTGTTATTTCTAAAAACAACCCTCTCGACTCTCAGGATAGAGTGACGCATATCTGGATACCTTGGAATTACTTGTTTTCTGTCACACATGACACACACACACACACACACACACACACACACACACACACACACACACACACACAGTGCAGAGCAAACAAACCATACATTTTATTTTTCTCTTCACAAAACTAACTTCCATTAGCTCCCACCAGGCTGTCTATTGAAACACATATTATACTGTACTATAGCCAAAGCATAATTACAATTGCTTGCAAAACTAAAGACCATTTTCAGATGGAATCGCGAGCCAAGTGTGGTGCAAGGCTCTGCTCAGACTAAACTCATCTTTTACATTGTTGTGACTTTGAGACATCCTGTTTAATTGACACACATTTGCATTCACAACATCTGTCCAACGGTGCATCCCCCTTGCTCAGACCAGGCCCATCTTGGACCTCGACATTCATTTTGATCTTAACTTAAAGGGATAGTGGAAATCCGCGAATTTTGGGTTTAACTTATGTATTTTTATTAAAAATAAGCATAATAAACAATTTTTTTTAATTTCATGCGCCTAGTTTTATTTTATTTTCAATTTTACTGCGCCCTCTCAATGAAACGAAATACTTCGGGAATCGTCGGGAATCTTCGGGTGATGACGAGCGCAAAGGAAGACGGGCACAAACAATGGCGGACATTCAATAGCATTTGCATGTGAATAGCCGACCTTTATTATGGTGAATATATGTGTTTTGTATGGCTGTAGTGCGACAGCAAATGCAGAGAATGGCGTATCGACGCATGCGTTTCCAAGAAACCCAGCCATTCGTCGTCAGTGGGTGAAATTTGTTCAGATAACACGGGCAAACTTCACGGAGCCGAAGCTGACGAGTAATTCGGCAGTCGTGTGCTCCCGTCATTTTACTGACGATTGTTTCGAGATTCCTCGGTCTCTAGCTCAAATTGAAAGTGGAATACATAAGAAGTGAGTATTTTATTATGTTTTCTTGTTGATTTAATGCATCATTAGCCTGTACCATTTTGTACAATGCCATTTATCCGGTACACAGTGTCGAATGTGTACACTACAGTCATCATATAGACATGATAGACTAACAGTACTGTGAGTACAGCCTACACTTGACAGGCAGCCTGGCTATCCTAGGATGTTGTTTACTTTCTCTTTTCTGGCTGATAGCTCCAGGAATTCGAGGTCTTACAGTGATGACATTACATGTGTGGAATCTGTGGAGTCTCAGCTTTAAATCGTATATCTTGTTTGTGCAGTTAAGATAGTAATAAGGGCATTTCTACCGTGTGTTGTGTGTAAAAAAGCGTTAGCATTAGTTAGCATTGTTTCGCTCAATGCTAATTCAAAGGCTTGGTATTACTCTTGTGTTTTTTCTAGCTAACAATTGTTCTTATTGTCAGTTAGCGGAGTTTCTTACCTTTAAAAGGGTATGAAACATTAATAGTTTCATAAATGTTAAGAAGCCCTGAGACATGTGAGAGAAAAAAAACTGTGGGAGGGGTCCACTGGGGGGACCTTCGGGCTTAACTGGTTAACAATGATTAATATTTGTAAAGGCTACAGGTGATCTTAAGATGCGTGAGCTATGCTTAGGGACCTACCAGTCAAGATTATTTGTGCGTAGGGGTGCATCATCTGGCGCCTGGTCCTGGTCATCCTCGCCATTGCCCATGCCGTGAACCATCACCTCGAGCTCGAACAAATAAGGACGTAATGGTCCATCTTCTGGCTCAATATTGTCACCATCGTCGCTTACTGAACCGGATTCAGATTCAGTTCCTAAAACGACATTTTCGTAGGAAAGCCGAGAGGATGTTTCTGACTCGCTATCATCACTGGATACCTCGTACAATCCTTCTTCTTTGTCTGGTATATTTGCCCTTCCACGTTCATTCTGCATAGACGCCATAGTTTGTTATCGTATCGTCTTCCTGAGTTTTCGTCACTTCCGGTTTGGCTGAGTCGAACATTTCGTTTCTAAAAAACTTCGGGGAAGCTGCAATAAAGTGCTTCTAACATGCGTAAGGCAATTATTATATTTTTTTAATCAGGTGTGATTGTTTTGGTACGTAATTATGCTTGTATATAAGTTAAAACGAAACTATTTGAGGTTCCATTTCCACTATCCCTTTAAAGTTTGTGACTTCGTTTTACACGGTTGATACACTATTGCACTCACAAAATCTATCCACAGATACACCCATCATCGAACTCAAACGTTTTTTACAGCAAAAATATTTTACCTATAATCTCATTTAAAATATTTCTGAAATGATTTGTTTGTTTCCATTTCTGTTCCCCATTCCACAAACAGAAAATATGCATAACATATCCACTAATCAGATTTAATAGAACTGTCAAAAGTGTTTCCTAATATTTTCCATAATCTGGTTGTTGGGACATGGCCATGAAGAGTTGTGTGAAAGCCAAGATATGACACAATGAGGCTGAACGAAGATACAAAGAATTCAGATCACGATGTTCCCAAAAACTAAGGGCTTCTTTTAGATTCTGTGAACTAGATAGTGTTGTTCTTTCTCTCAGCCATAAAATCACTCCCTGGCTGTTACTTTCACTTTTAACTCAGCAAGATTAACTTGCAGACACAGCCAACTTAACATGGCAGTTCAAAGAGTTGTGGGTTCTTCAAAGAGAAGCTCAAAAGAAAAGCCAATATCATGTCTACGTAGGTAAACAGAATATGTGAAGGTGTGTCTGTTGAGTTTAAATAATATTTATCATTATCAACCCTAGTCCATTTTCATTGTAATTCTAACATGCCGCTCAGTGACTTTGGTTTTGTTTTGACCTTGTTTTTGTGTGTGTCATTGCAAAATGTGCTCCCAGAGAAACATACTATAGTGGGAACCAAGCCTTTATATTTCTGTCTGTGTGTTTGTCTGTCTGTGGACAGATTTTTCTCACTACCATAACGTCAGATCCATGGAAGATGCCGTTTTAGTTGAGATTAAAATGAATTTTGAGTTCAGGAAGAAAGTTTGATTAATACTGATTAAAAAAACAAAGACAGATATCCTTTTCAACATAACAGCAGAACCATTAAAAGATATGCGATCATGTGGGTTAATTGGGACCAGTGTTGGGCAAGTTACTTTCAAAATGTAATTACATATTAGTCTTTTGAAAGTAATACGTTACATTACAATATTACTGTCTCTGAAATGTAATGAGTTACAATACTTTTTAGTTACTTTCACCAAAATAACCGCAAAAGAATGGCTAGGTATTTTAAATGCTATAATGTAGTTTAGTGCAGCTCATTATACATCCAGTGAAGGGCAATGTGGTATAGCATAACAACTGTGTTAGCCATTAAGGCTACTAACAACTTGTATTACACGGCTTAGTTGAATACTCGATTTGGATTGTAAATTCTTAACATGTGACATGTTGTTAATACAGTACAGACCGCTGTCAAGGACTATAATGAAGGTTGCTAAGGAGGATCAAGAAAGAGAAAGGAAAAGGTCAGATAAATCACCAGAAGAAGGCAGACAGGAAGAAAACAATAACAGGACACAGAATGGGCTCTGTATTAATACTATTTTGTTTAGTATATGGCCGTGTACAGGCCCGGTTCCAGAACAAAATGACTCAGGGTGCATCTGAGATTACAGGGGTAATAGGTAGTGGCCGGCAACAGCAATGAAAAATAGCAGTGATGGTCCCCAATGAACAGATTATGGAATTTGCTATGTTTTGAAACCAAGCAAGTGAGAACATTTCAAGTGTGTTAAAAGTGCAATCCTGAAATATTTCATATAGTCCAAAGTGGACTGTGGCAAAGAAAAGCACAAAAGCTTCAAAACTGTACTGATAAAACAAATGAGAACATATTTTAAATCAAGGCAAATATTATTTGAACCATGCTCATGGTTTGAAATGGCAAACATTGAAAAGCAAAAGTATTATTAAAACCATGTACTAAATCACCACTTTGGTCCCATCATATACTCTGGGAAGAGAATATTTACTGTGCTTGAAAACTGGTATCACATCATCATGTGAGGTTGACTTTGTTTGTGACCTGGAGAACATTTCAGCTGCAACATTAGCTTGTTGATAAGCTTGGGATATGAGATCTTTTTGTAGCCATTCGTGGTGAAGGCATCTGTGCTATTGTATGCATTATTTTTGACCCAACATTTCTACAGGCATGGCAGAATATGGCACTATTTTCACATGAATATTCTAGCCATTGTCTATTTTTATACCACGAGCTGCAAAATGACCGCCTAACCCCACTGTTCAGGCGGGTACTTGTTTAGATATACCTGGGCAGGCTCTGTTTTGCCGTGGTATCCTGGCACTTGCGGGCCGCAGAGGGGCGGCGTAGTTTCGGGCGACGAAGACTGCTGCTCCGGGGGCGAGGGCGGCGAGTCAGGCGGGAGTAAGCTAGTGTCCACACTCCACAGCGGAGGGTAACGTGATGTCCCCATCTGACCTGTTGCTACTGTCTGCAGTAGATGCAGTGTTGCTGGCGTTTAGTGATGGTTGCTTTAACCATTTTCGTATAAATGATTATCCGCAGATGTGTGTCACTGCTGTGGAAGCACTTTGGAAATTATGCACGCGCAGCGGAGCAGGTCACGCGCACCTGACACAATTTGTTGTTTGTATTTTTGGCTCCGTTCTCTTTTTTGAATAGAGGGTGCATAACATTCAACTGCCCCAAAGATCCAGACGCGAAGCCTAAAGGGTAAACACACCAGGTTTACTAATCTACCCGCATAATTTGTCTCTGGTGTCGGAATGTCTCGCTATGTTAGTACATTCAACAAAACACCATTTCATTTCGGGTTAAAATGTGTTGTAACTGCGTTACTGAGCATTGTAACGGGTAATATATTACCCAAATGTCATTAGTAATGCGTTACATTACTTCGTTACAGCAAAAAGTAGGCTAATATATTACTGTAACGCGTTACACCCAACACTGATTGGGACACATTTATATTTTTGTTATATTTTTTGTTATTATGAAAGTTACTTATCTTCAGTGTTGGGTGTAACGCGGATGTATTACTTTTTGGTGTAACGAAGTAATGTAACGCATTACTAATGAAATTTCAGTAACATAGTTACAACACATTTTAACCCGGAATTAAATGGTGTTTTGTTTTTTAAGAATTCACTAACATCGCGAGACATTATGACGCAACAAAAATTGTGAGGGTAGATTAGTAAACCTGGTGTTTACCCGTCAGGCTCATCAAGATCCCTCCACTTCGCGTCGGGTTCCCTGATCAGCCTGTCGGGTGTTCTTTTCCCCATATTGACGCCTCGCTGCACATCATCCCACTTATTACACGGCCATATACTAAACAAACTACAGAGCCCATTCCGTGTTCCTGTTATTGTTTATTTCCTCTCTACCTTCTTCTGGTGATTTATCTGATGTCCAGCGCTCCGTCTTTTAACCTCTTTTCCTTTCTCTTTCTTGATCCTCCTTAGCAACCTTCATTATAGTCCTTGAAAGTGGTCTGTACTACTGTATTAACAACGTTTCACATGTTAAGAATTTACAATCAGAATCGAGAATTCAACTAAGCCGTGTAATAATAGTTGTTAGTAGCCTTAATGGCCTACACAGTTGTTATGCTATACCACATTGCCCTTCACTGGATGTATAATGAGCTGCACTAAACTACATTTTTAGCATTTAATACCTAGCCATTCTATTGCGGTTATTTTGGTAAAGTAACTCAAAAGTAATATAAAAGTAGTGTAACTCATTACATTTCAGAGACAGTAATATTTTAATGAAACGTATTACTTAAAAAAGACAGTAATAACTAATATGTACTGTATTACATTTTGGAAGTAACTTGCCCAACACTGTGTTAAGGCTGGACGGCGAGGTATATATTATATATATATATATATATATACTGGTGCCGGAACTGGTGCCGGAACGGGAGCTGGAACCAGGGCTGCTTGGGACTGGAGCCGGAACCATCGCTGCTGGAGCCGGTACTGGAGCCGGACCCATGGCTGCTGGGACCGGTACTGGAGCCCGAACCATGGCTGTTGGGGTTGGTACTGGGGCCGGAACCATGGCTGCAGGGAACGGACCTGGAGCCGGAACCATGGCTGCTGGGGCTGGTACTGGAACCGGAACCATGGCTGCCGCGGCCGGAACTGGAGCCGGAAGCATGACTTCTGGGGCTCGGGCTGGTAGCCTGGAATTGCGTCTCCTTCTCTTAGGAGCCTTTTGGAGGCTCCGTGGACCTCCAAAAGCCAGACGAGTACCCGAGAACGGATCCTGGACAGGAGCAGGAAATGTGGAAGAAGCAGGGGCTGCCACCAGACAGAACACACCGAGTCGTATGGTGTCAGGTTGGGAATTGGGAGGCAGGGGGCTAGCATCCCTAGCACTAGCAGGCCGGGAATCTTGTTTTACCTCAGTCTCGTACAAAAAGTCTTTAGCCCACTCAGGTAACAAGTCTTTCAACCAGGGCCTCAAGGTTACTTCCTGGCGTGCCGTAGACATTATAGACTGCCTCTCCTCTCTACTGGAAGCGTCTCGACAGTCATTTTTCAGGCAGATTAAATTATAAATCACAGTCTGCTGGGTCCATCTTTGGTGAGATTCTTCTGTTACGGCTGGACGGCGAGGTATATATAGGACCCAAATGCAGCAACCAGTTAGTTGAATCAAACTCCTTTATTCATGAAAAGGCAAACAAAGTAAAGCAAGCCAAAACATTAACTCGTACGAACCAAAATTCATCCAACAACATCAAGAATCTCACCCAGACTGACAGAAAAACCAGAAATTAAATGCACACAAGACTAATCACATAAACAAGACACAGGTGAGGAGGGAGGAGAAAACACAGGGGCACAAGGTGAACACAATCGGGTAATCAGGCAGGAGGGAACACAGAGACAGGAAGCAACAGAGAAGACGGGGGGGGGTGAACACTTTTCAAATTAAAACAGGAAAATAAAGACAGATCTAGACAGAACAAAATAAAACATAGACAGATCGTGACACACTGCTTATCTTCAATAGTATACTCCAACAGCCCCATCACATTAAAACATTTCAATATTGAGAGCGACTTCCAATTTGAATATAATTAGCTCAAATGTGTGTGCCCTTAAGTCTCCTCTACGTGCAGATGGTTAGTGAGGTGAATCAGAGCCGGCTCGACCCATTAATCTACATAAGCGGCCGCTTAGGGCCCCGCAGCCACTAAGGGCCCCCTAGCAACAAAAAAAAAAAATTGTTTTCTTTCTCAGTACACCGCCGCCGTGATAAGTATGTTTAATGAATGTTGTTAATATGACTAGATTGCCTACTCTCAAGGTCATGTATTATATTATTGAGTCAATCATATAATACATTAACCGTGCTTTACCTGAACCCCATCATGAGTGGATGGCAGGATTGTAATTTCCCGTGTTCAGTGAATGCAACAGAGGCAAGACACCAGACCAACCAGAGAGTTGAATGGAAATAAACATCTGTCTTATTGGCTGACAGGTACCTATCTTGTGAGCTGTGACAACGTTTAAAATAAACTGTCAGTCGGACAGACGACAATTCTGTGGTGGCTCACACAACAACCCCAGAGCCACCACTTGAGCCAGGAGAACAAGGTATGTAAATGTCAGTAAACTTCCAAGTTATGCGAACATAGCATAAATTACAGCTACGTTGACGTTACTTTGAATAGTGGGGGTAAGCTAAACCGTTAGCAAGTAGCTATAGCCAGATATATTAAATAAACACTTTGTCATACAATCTAAATGTTATGTTTTTTAGCGTTACTTTGTGATTTCAAAGAAAGCTATCTGGAAAATGTTGACTTACTATTCGACATGAAGCTAGAAGCTACCTTACAGTACACAGTTGATCCTGAGTCCTGTCAGTTAAAGTGTTTCATAGTTAGCTTAGCTAAGCATCAACCTAGTTCTGAAATATATGGATGTTATGTGACAGTATTTCTGAGAAAAAGTCAGCTGAAATGGTGGCATAGTTGCCACTGCTTTACGTGTCGACAGCATGTTTGAACGTATTTGCAGCAGTAAATGTGGCTGTTTGGCCACTGACGTGGCCATAACAACACCTGAATTTAAATGTACAACCTCTTTTTGTGACAGATTTTTGCATGAAATTATAAATCTTCTGAATGATATTCCTATTGACAGCTAGTTTCTATGTGAACATTATGAGATGGACAGCCAGAGAGAATAAATGAAAAACAGTTATGACATACTATATGACAAAACAAGAATACAGTTTAAAAGGGGAGTGATTTGTAAAATATCCATAAAGAAAAATCTGTTTACAGTTCTGTTTCATATGGGTGTTGAGAGATGTATCCATGGATCTCTTCATTTTGCTCTCAAAGTGCACCAGATTGATGCTTTTAACTTCAATATTTAAAAAAAAAATCTTCCCGGGGGAGCATGCCCCCGGACCCCCCTAGAGGAGGTGTGGACCCCCCTAGAGGATGTTAGGTCCACGGTGTTTACATGCTTATTTATACAATATGTGTGCTTATGCTAACATCATAAGACAAAAGTTGGTTCCGTGTTGTAGTGAGAACGCGCTAGAGTGAGGGGGGCCCCCAAGCCAAAGCTCGCTTAGGGCCCCCAAAAGTCTAGGGCTGGCCTACCATGGGGGTCAGATTATAATTTTCCAAAGGGGGGTTCGTTTAGCATGAAACACTTGAAATAACTCAAGGATAAGTTAAACAAGAAAGTAGAAAGAAAGGGAGGTGATAGAAAACTATTTCTGCAAAAGTTAGCAATGATTGAGAGTCAGACCTAAATATGTCAGATGTGTGTATCTCACACTGCACTGTAACTTTTATTATATCTTTGCTTTTAAATGAGTGTTTTTAAATGTCATTTCATAATATGTTTCTTAATGCTCTTAATGTCTTTCATTTTTGTAAAGCACTTTGAATTGCCTTGTGTTGAAATGTGCGATATAAACAGCCTTGCCTTGCCTTGCCCTGCCTTGCCTTGCCCTGCCTTGCCTTGCCCTGCCTTGCCTTGCCCTGCCTTGCCTTGCCTTAGAAAATAAATAAAAACTAAACCAGGTCTGAACATTCTGATAATGGCTGTTTTTTCTTTTAAGCTTGGCCAACAGGCTGTCATTGGTGTGAACTCACATGTGGAAAGCTTCAAGTTGTCGGACAGTTCACACTCTATATCCAGACAATAACTTTTTGTCTAGTCACTTTCTGCGTGTCTCCTTCCTATGATGGATAAACTATTGGACACATCTTTCCTTCCACCTGCTTCAAAACTGTCAAATTGTCCAAAAATATCTGACACATATATACCTGGACATGGTCTATTGGGTTTCAATTTCAATTGTTACTCGTGCAGCACTCCCTCAAATCTTGGGAGGGGATTTTCACAGGTTACCCAGACATTCAGGCTTGAACATTGTCATTTTTAGAGTTCATGGAACATAATGCGTATTGCGTAATCACACTTTGGTTAATATGAAAACATGAATGCGAAATATTGCCATGGTAATGAGCTAACCATTTTTAAATAGAGTAAACAAATGTATGGCTGTGTCATTAGGCTGCGTACATTTTAATATGTGCATGCATTATATAATGATGAAGAACGATACTGATACAAAAAGGGCCTTTCATAAAAATATCAAATGATGTATTTTATTTTTGTTTTAATATTTTTAAGAAATACATTTTCATCAATGTAAAGTGTTAAAAGGTGATAAAAAATGTTTATTAAAAATAACACATTTGGTCTAATTATGAATTATTCTGTAAGCTAAGTAGCCTAGTCTTTGGAGATACTGAGGCATAAACATCAGGTTGAAAAGGTTATTGGCCTCACAAATGTGGTACTTGTTGTGAGCCTTTTGAACTGCATTGCATTATAGTGTAAAGGTGTACCGAGTACTGCTTCCAGCCCCTCTGTAACAGTGGCTTTAAGTCCTGGCATCTGAGGTTATCACAGGAAGTTTAGAGAGAGGGAGGGCGAGGGAATCAGAGGAGAAGCAATTCATGTCACTACAGTAGCAATAATAAGTCTCTGCAGTGTGTGTGTGTTTGTGTGTGCGCGCGTGTGTGTCACTGTATGCTCGTGGTCAGTGTGTGTGGAATGTGTGAACACGCTCTACAGTAATAACTTATACGCTTGTTGGTGTCTCCAGTTCATTTATCTGCCTCCATTCAGAGTGACCTTCAGCTGCAAGGCCTGCACACAGATATTTTCCACAGTGATGCGCACACACACACACACACACACACACACACACACACACACACACACACACACACACACACACACACACACACACACACACACACACACACACACACACACACACACACACACACACACACACACACACACACACACACACACACACACACACACACACACACACACACACACACACACACACACACACACACACACACACTTCACACAAACCAAAAACAGTCCTAGACATCCATATGGACAATAAAACACAGACACACTTTAAGGTGCTAATGTTCCACCATTATTTTCATTCGTTTTCGGAATACACATTACACTCATTACGTGGCATGTATTCAATCTCCACTATCTGGTGTAAATTATATAAATGATCAATGTTCTGTTGATTGATTAAATGTGTAATCTGGAAATGTTAGTCTATCTCTTGCCCTTTGTGATTCTGAGATAATAGAGTTAATATAATATATTAGTCCCGCAACTTGAACTTGAACTGAAACGTGGTTAGAATAGAGAGAACTGATTTATAAGCATTGCCTGATTGGTGAATAGGTTGTTCAGCAAATATAAATCATGACCTTTAGCACACAACATTAACACTATTAGCCCTATACTAACTATAAGACGACAACATTTGCACAACCATAAATCAAAGTTACTCATACATAGAAGAACTATCCTATTTACTAAATATTATTACTTTAAGAAAAATGGAAAATCAACACTGGTAATGCATGTTTTTTTCTATGGTTAAGGAAAACTTAAAGTATTGGTATCAGGAGAGAAATACTGGATGTTATCCCACTGATGTCAGGTGTTCATTTAATGTGTTTTTCAGTGATGTACTCACACACCTTCCTTTCAAACTCTTGGACGCAGGTCATTCAGGGACCACGGAAACTCTGACTGTAGCCATATTTAATAATGTCTCGCCATCAACAAGACATCCCGTGACACCATATTTCTCAGCTGCTTGACGGATGGCTCTGGTCCCTTTCTGCTAAAAGATGCTTTCCAATCCTCTGGAATGTATTTCTCTGTCACATAAGCTGGCAAAAAACTCCTAAAGGGCAATCTTTTGGCCGAATGGTACTTCTACAGACAGACAGATAAAAAGCATTCATAGAACAATACTTTTTTATTGTCTGTTATTTTCTTTCTTTTTAATGAAATTGTGCTAACAATAGAATTGTGATAACAGATAAATGTCGCCCCGGCCGGGGAACAACCTGAAAAATACAGTTTTCTCACCAAACCTTTTACACTTTAGATTGGTGGATTTATTCAGATATCATATATGTTAGGGATTAATTCTGTCTTTACTTCTAAATATGTAACCTTATTACCTGGTGACATTTACGACCAACCCTGCTTCTTATCTCCCGTAAGGAATGTGATAATGCAGTCGTATGTTGATAGCCTACTACCAGGTTGGCCATGGCCTGACCTAGCGGGCACAGGGGGGGTTTTATGACTGTGAGAATGCTGGCTTCTAAGCACCACGGATGTCAGAGACATCTCCATTGTTCCCAGGTGTTCACGTACCTTCCCCCAATATGTGGGTTGACTCTCTGTAAACTAGTTAAAGGGTCTACCAAGATGCAAGGCTGATCAGATTTGACATGGCAACCCACCCGTGCAGTCAGAACCTTTGACTGTGTGACTTGTGATGTGAATTTCTCCGGCCGATGCTTGTATTAAATATCAGTGTTTGACATCAGAACTCCTGCTCGTCCTGTGTCTCCTTCATGAGTCGGTGACTCCCACTGCATTGCTACACAGAAGTTTCTTCCACAATATATGCTTTATTTTAGAAGTTGTATACGTTTACCATATTCAGAAAACTAGTATCAAATCAAATCAAGTTTTATTTATATAGCACATTTATAAACGATTTTTGGTCGAGCCAAAGTGCTGTACATATAATAAAATTAACCTACAGTAGAGACTAGGGCCGGGACTTTAACGCGTTAATTAAGATTAATTAATTACACAAAAATTAACGCATTTTAATCGCAGTTATTTTTGCACCGCGGAACGTTTCTCACTGGATGAGTTTCAGGCGTACCGATTATACTGGAGCACCAACTAACGTTCATGACTTCAGACAACAACAAACCACAGTGAACAACAGTGGGAAATGTTGTTTTAAAAAACGGACGGATGGAAGCGTCGATAAGAGCACGGTTGTGTGCAAATTATGCAAAAAGGAATTCGCATATCACCGCAGCACATCAAGCCTCAAGTATCACCTCAATGCAAAACATATAGCAGCTAGCGTGGAAGCTAGCGTGGACGTTAGCCTCTTTTATCGCGTTCACACCAAAAAGAGCCGGTACTAAAATTAGTTAATGAGAACCTTTTTACCCCCACGAAAGTCCCTGCTAGAGAGCAGAGAGCTGCTAGAGAGCAGGGACTTTCGTACGGCTCTCTTGTGAGAAAAGAGCTATATTTCTGATTGGCTGGGCAGATTGCAAACCACGCCCCGTAAAACTCCCAAAAAGTTTTGTGAAGCCGCCATTTTATTATCCTCGCATTAGCATTATTAGCATTAGCCCAGCGCAGAAACGCAGAGAGACTAACTTATGGCAACACAAAATAAAACATGGGAGCGGTGGAGATGAGGAGGTGTCGGCGTTCTGGCGATTTACTCGGAAGGCTTCAGTAGAAGCTGCTGGGAGTCCCAGCAGCTTCTACTGAAGCCAGTCCCCAACTCCGGGGACTTCCGGCCGGGGACTTTGGGCGGCAGTATACGCCGTGAAGTGGTTTGCGGCCTGCCAGTAAACCCAAAGCAGAAGAAGAAGAAGTGACGTCAGCGGCTTCATTTGCCTAATCCTCCCCCAGGTTCAAAGAGTTCTCATGAACTAAATTCTCATGAACCTTTGTGGGAAAAGTACTGCGGTGTGAATGCGCCTAATGGTATACTAAAGTCCATGTGAAAAAAAATTGCTTCTCACTGTTCTTAGGTCAAATATTTACATGTGATTAAAAATGCGATTAATTTCGATTAATTAATTACAAAGCCTCTAATTAATTAGATTAATTTTTTTAATCGAGTCCCGGCCCTAGTAGAGACACTTTACAGCAAATACAACACAGATTGTTCAGAATATCAGTATGAGAAAAACGACACCCTCTGTCCTTAGACCCTCACATCGTACAAGGAAAAACTTCCAGAGAAAACCCACAGTTTAAGGGGAAAAATGGGAGAAACCTCAGGGATCCCTCTCCCAGGACGGACAGACGTGCAATAGATGCCGTGTGTAAATCGAAGAGATAATACATTTTACAGCATATAGACCGAATGTTAGGAAATGCATGTGTCTGTAATAAGAAGATGAATCCACGAGGATGTCAGCTACAATCCTGAGGAAGCCATCAGGGAAGCAGCATGGCGAGACCCAAGGCAGGACCGCAGAGACAGGTTCAGCCACGACCCGAAACGTCCACGACTTAATCCAGAACTCGGGATAGAGGATCCAAGACACAGGACTACAGCAAGAGGATCAGCCTCGACTCCGGATCCCAGCGTAGATATAGATACAAAACAAGAAAAAAGATTTGGCTGGGTTAATCGGAACAAGAGAATACACAGACACAGACAGAGAGGGAATAGGTCATTGGATAAAAGTTATTCTTGATAACCCTCTAGAAAGATCTCATGAACTTCCCCACTCAATCTATCAAGACCCGAGCAGTTCTATTAGAAGTCCAAGGTAAAGGCACAGGCCGGCGCATATCGCTCATGGAATCCCTCACCATATGAACTCTGACCCCTCAAGTGTACAAGTGAAGAGACACCATGTGTCAGCTCCTTTTAGAATAGAATTTCTTCTCTTCTCAGAGAAACAAGTAAAGGGTATGAAAAGAATAGCCAGAAACAGAGGAAGAGAGGCAGAACGTGACTACGTAAATGCACTCTCCTAAATATTAAACGAGTAAGAGGTGAAGAAACACAAAGCCAGAAATTGAAAAGAAAAGGCACCATCATGCTTCCCCTTAGAATAGGGTGGAAATTATGAAGACCCAAATTATAAAGAGGGGACATGGGATACTAGTGAAGAGGGACAACAGTCAAAAAGTCCAACGTATCCAACGTACTAGCACTCTCCAAAGAGACAGAAAGTCAAAGTATACGCCGAGAGGCACAACGTAACTACGTAAATGCACTCTCCCGTGTAAATAAGTTCAAGGGAAAGGGGGTGAAAAACTAAACTAATCAAAAGAAGGAAGTAGAGAGGCCTAAATGCCCTCTCCTAGATTCAGTTAAAGGAAAGAACTGGGGAACAAACAAGTACAGGAGGAAAGGCCCAACGAGTCAACGTCAACACACTCTCCTAGAATAGTTCAAGGTACACGAGGTAGGAAGAATATAGTAAGAAACAGAGCTGAAAAGGCGTCCAAGAACGCTTTCCCTCTAGTCCAGGGTGAAAAATGTAGGATAAGAAAACAGAGATAGAGAGGACAACAACCTATCTCTTCGTCAGATGCACTCCCCCACCTGGATAAGCGACTCTGTGCCCCATCCCCCTCTACCGGACCTTAGATCCGCAGAGGGAGAGGGGAGGGACCAAGGGGGGGTTTAAGGTTTTAAAAGAAAACCCAGCAGAGATCCAAAAATGGATAAAGAAGTAATTACAAACCGGTTTATAAAACCAAGAGGTTATTCCTCATATTTCTGAAATGTTCTAATCTAATTCAGGGTTATACCAACTCAGCTCCAAGCAACCAGACGTAGCAACCAGTCAGTCTAGTCAGAACCTTCTCTAAGGTCTCCCCGCCCCCAACCTACTAATCATAAAAAAACTGAAACCCCATAAAACCCCAATAATATTAATAACATTTAATAATATTAAAAATAGTATCAATTCTGAGGATAACTAAATAAATAAATAATTAAGCAAATGCCAGAGAGAAAAAGTGAGTTTTAAGTGTTGATTTAAAAAAAAAAAAAAACAGGGTCTGGGCCGACCTCGCAAAGTATTCCAGAGCCTAGGGCCAGCCGCTGCGAAAGCTCGATGCCCTCGTGTTTTAAGCCTGGTCTTAGGCACTATCAACAGCAGCTGATCAGCCGACCTTAAGGCTCTGCCTGGGGTGTAGCGATGGAGGAGTTCGGCTATATGGCAGGAGCCAGCCCATTTAGGGCTTTGAAAACAAATAAAAGGAGTTTAAAATCTATTCTGAACCGAACTGGAAGCCAGTGCAGTGAGGCCAGAATTGGGGTGATATGGTCACGCTTTCCATGGCCAGTAAGAAGACGTGCAGCTGCGTTCTGAACTAGCTGGAGGCGTCTAATTGAGGCCTGATCCATACTAGGGTTGCCAGAAACTGACCATGATCAAAATCGATTATTCGGCAGCCCTGGCGAATAATAATCGATCGCACGTGTGAGGGAGGGTGGGGGTGGGGGCGGGGGCGGTGTGTAGCGTGCTGCAGCAGCAGTCTGCTCTGCACGCAGGCTTCCTCCAAGTTTACAGTAAAACAAACTGGTGGTGTGACCAATGGCCATTTACAATTGTTAATACTATTACTATTATTAGCATTAGTCTATATTGTGGTTGAAACTAAGCCAGAAAAAAAAAAAAAAACATAAATAATAATAAAAAAAATATAAATAAAATCGATTTTTAAAAATAATATTCGATTATGGAGACTGTAACGATTAATTGAATAATCGCTGGCATCCCTAATCCATACCCACATACAGAGCATTGCAGTAATCCAGTCTCGAAGAGAGGGATACAGGCTCAAAATGGTCGAGGACAGCAGAGCACAGAAAGGGAGCAGGATCTGGGGTAACACTAGTATAGGCTAGCCTTAGAGCAGATACTTTTTCGATAAAAAATGTAAGAAATGTATCGCAGAGAGTAGTTGATGGCACAATTGGAGAGGCATCACAAGGATTAATGATCGAATTGAGGACATTAAAAATAATTTGAGGTTTATGGCTGTTTTTGGAGATTAACAAATAAATATACTCTGTTTTGGCTGCTTTGACTGCCGTCTGGTAGTCGGAAAGGCAAGCGCTAAGAATTTCTAAGGAGACATGAAGTTTATCCTTTTTCCATTTTCTCTCTGCACGCCTACAAGCGCGTCTAAAAGCGCGAGTACAATCGTTAAGCCACGGCTCTGAGAGAACTTTGTTGCGTCTAAGCCAGACCCGGCGGCAGACATACGTCTCTGGGCGGGCATTTGATTTACCAGGGCGGGCCCACCCCGAAACGTACGTTTCCCGGGAAATCTCGAGATTTGTCAAGGGGGGGGGTTTAGGTTGCCAAGGCTGTTGACAGTCTTATTATAGGCTACATCCATTGGTTGTTTTTGTGGCACATTTGTAACGCTGTGCCAACTTGGGCAGCACACAGGGTGGAGAGGTGGAGTAAGGTTGAGCGATGGAGAGAAAGGGAGAGAGAGAGAGATATTGAGCGAGGCAGAGAGCATGTGCAGCGGTCTGCTTGCGCACAGAGCAGGAGTTTGTGAGAGAGCCGGCTTGAGAGTCAATTTCTCTTCAAAATATAATTGATTGCCAGCCTCCCTTGTCCCTGGCTGGCTTGCTAACTCGTTGGTAACGTAGCTGATGTCTTCTAATGTGCCTGCATCTGGCGCTGAGTTGCCATATTCCTTTCATGAACCACTTTCTGATATCCATTGTTGCAGATACATATAAATGATAATAGCCAAACTAACCTAGCAAGAGTGAAGTGACAGGCTGCTGTGCCGCATCTCACTCAAGACCCCACACGAATCAACCCAGCAAAAAAACAGTCGCGCGCGCAGCCTTTCATTCAGAATTTCATTCAGAATTTCATAGCAAAATAAAAAAAATGATATTAAACTAATCTTTCAACATAGTTTAAAACAAAAATAAATATTAGGACAAAGCCCTACAAATATAACAACAATAAAAATAATCAGTGGCGGCTCCAGAGTGTTTTTGTTGGGTAATCTATGATAGGGCTAACCCATACAGTGGTGGGGCTCAAGTCAGTATTTGCAATGTAATTACATACACGCTCCCCTTGACAGTGAAACGCCATGCGTGAGGTTTAGATTATTTCCCTGTCTCAATCCAAATTGAACTGTATGAAATAAAAAGGCACATTTGTCTTGTAGTAAATTAAAAGGGCGACCTGGAGCCAATCCTGCAATTCCCCACAGGTGAAAGAGTTGACATGCTGAAAACCCAACCTCTGTAGGGGGGTCTGGGGGGATTCTCCCCAAGGAGATTTTTTGAAATACTAACATAAAATACACATTCTGGTAGGCTACTCTCTTGAGAAGACAAATAAATAAATCTATTACTACGCGACATATTTAAAAAAAAATGAATGCCATTTTAGTTTTGTGTTACTTTGTTCTGAAAGCTGAACCTGCTGCTCCTCACAGAGAGAAGAGGCTGTGAATTACTTTACATTGTGGATAAGGGTGGATAGCCCCCAGTGTTCTGTGTGTCAAAATGAAAGACAGCCCACACACCTATGAATCATCAAACCGTGGAGTCTCATTTCATTATGTGTTGATTTCTATCAACACGTAATGTTGTATCGATGTATATAGAGATGTACTACAGCAAAAGTATTCTCCGTCGGGACTTCCTGCAACAACACCACGCCGTTATGGTGATTCTGATTGGCCAGAAGACATTATCAAAGATGTTCTATTGAGAAGATGATCACTACGTGACAAACAATTTCAAACCGTTTATAGACTTCGGTATTTACTGCTGTCTGTGCAATTTACTCCGCGCGAGTTGGCGGACTTTATTTTGCTTACTTTAAAATCTTTTTTCATGGTGGGGCTAAGCCATTTCTTGGTATGGCTGTAGCGCCGCCACTGAACATAATAATGAAACAGTTAAAATGTTGTATTCAGCCCTGATTAAAACAGCGAGCCCAAATCCTGAATGGGCGGGCCCAAATCCTGGATGGGCGGGCCCGGCCCCATGGGGCCCGCCCATGACGCCGGGTCTGGTCTAAGCGTAAAAGGAGCAACGGAATCCAGTATTAGTGTGCATGTCGAATCAAACAAAGAGATAAGCTCATCCGCACTAAAAGCACAGTTCACCTCTAATTTACAAATCGGATAAGTATTAAAAGCATCTGAAAACTGTGAGGCAGTCAAGGGGTTAATTGAACGCAGACAACGCGCAGGGGCACATGATTTGACTCCCGCAGAAGGGATCGAGGTTGTAAACAGAACCGGTAAATGGTCTGAGATACGCGTTCCTGCACATATTTTATCCACAGAGATAGACAATCCAAACGCTAATACTAAGTCTAAGGTGTGTCCTTTATCATGTGTTGGGCCAGCCACAGACTGAATGAGACCGAAAGAGTCGAGGAGGTTTAAAAAATCCCTAACCAGAGGTTTAGACTCGCAGCACACATGGACATTAAAGTCTCCGCAGATCAAAACACGATCATATTTCACCATGATCCCGGACAGAAAGTCAGAAAAATCAGTTATAAAATCATTATTGTATTTTGGCGGGCGATACACGACTGCGCATTAGGGGTGTAACGGTACACGTACCCGTACCGAAATTATTCGGTATGGGCCCTTCGGTTCGGTACACATGTGTACCGAAGTGTACCGAACGAATATAATGTTAAACGTAAAAAAATTGAGAACGTGAATAACTTCTTGGAAGTAATCTCAGGTGCTGCGTCGCAGCATTCAGAGTAATTTGCTCACATTGGGTTCAACACGTCATAGAGCGAGCAAGTCATTTCATTGGACGAGAGGCATTCCATGAGAGCTGGTCAGAGGGATGCGTTCAAACGTAGTCAGTAATTTGAGGAACTTTCGAAAATTAATGGCGAACGCAAATAAAGTTGAGCTCGAAAATCCTCCAGCATCATTGAAGTCTCCGGTTTGGGAACATTTTGGTTTCGCAGTTACGAACAAGGATGACGGACAAAGACAGGTGGACCGAACCAAAGCTGTTTGTCGGCATTGTTCAACTAAAATTGGTTACGTGGCTGGCAATACATCAAACTTGCACACTCTTGAAAAGGCATCACCCGAACGTGAATATCACCGGTACCAAAAGAAAATGACTGAAGTGCAAACCCAACTCCCGCTAGCATGTAAGCCTCCACCACTCGCAGAGAGTTCAGACCGAGCCAAAGCTATTACAAACGCCAAATATCCTTATGTTGCCATGTTAGCAAAGCGCTACCTGGCTGTATCTGCTACCTCTGTCCCTAGAGAGGGTGTTCTCCACAGCAGGACACATTGTTAGTGCCAGCAGATCTGCTACCTCTGTCCCTAGAGAGGGTGTTCTCCACAGCAGGAGACATTGTTAGTGCCAGCAGATCTGCCCTTTCGGCAAGCAATAGGCGCATTCACACCGCGGTACTTTTCCCACAAAGGTTCATGCGATCTTAGTTCATGAGAACCTTTTTACCCGGCTCTTTTGTGAGAAAAGAGCTATATTTCTGATTGGCTGGGCGGATTACAAACCACGCCCCGCAAAACTCCCAAAAAGTTTTGTGAAGCCGCCATTTTATTATCCTCGCATTAGCATTATTAGCATTAGCATTAGCCCAGCGCAGAAACGCAGAGAGACTAACTTATGGCAACACAAAATAAAACATGGGAGCGGTGGAGATGAGGAGGTGTCGGCGTTCTGGCGATTTACTCGGAAGGCTTCAGTAGAAGCTGCTGGGACTCCCAGCAGCTTCTACTGAAGCCAGTCCCCAACTCCGGGGACTTCCGGCCGGGGACTTTGGGCGGCAGTATACGCCGTGAAGTGGTTTGCGTCCTGCCAGTAAACCCAAAGCAGAAGAAGAAGAAGTGACGTCAGCGGCTTAATTTGCCTAATCCACCCCCAGGGATTTATTCCGGTGTGAACGCGATCTGTACTTAGTTCATGAGAACTAAAGAGTTCACATGAACTAAGTTCTCATGAACCTTTGTGGGAAAAGTACTGCGGTGGACAAGTTCATCTTTCTTTAAAAAAAACATGAAAATACAATGACAAGCAAGTCATAATGTCAAACTGCTGTTTAGGTGCTAGTACAGTACAGTTCAAATACAGATTATTTCAGTTCATCGAAATGCTGCAGCTTAATGTTTATTTTATTATATTTTGTATTTATTTGAGTGAATACATTATCCACAGTTTAATAATAATAAAAACAAAAATATATATATATGTTTTGTTTTGTGAAAAAAAATTCTGCTGTACCGAAAACGTACCGAACCGAACCGTGACCAAAAAACCGAGGTACGTACCGAACCGAAATGTTTGTGAACCGTTACACCCCTACTGCGCATAGTATTCTTTCACACACAGTGACGTCACGAGCTACCCACAATGCAACGCGCGCCATATATCTATATAGAAATACGCAATTTTTCTGGAGGTGCTAATATCCTGGAGGTGCTAATATAAAGAGCTAGGTAATGTAGCCAGGCAGAGCGCACTAGGTTTTTTTTCTGAATTAACGACCGAAGAAATCGCTGTATGTCTTCGGATTACATCTCTGGACTTGAGGGGTCTGCTCTAGGTCGTTACCAGCGTAAACTAGAGCTGTGTGGGTTGTCCGATTGCCCTTACAGACTGCCTGCAGATGTATGGAAAAACGACTCTCGAAAGTGGCCTTCGGTCGATTTTGGCAGCATCTACGTCTATCTTCTAGAAACACCAGGTGAATACCCCACTTGTCACAATAATATTATCATACCAATGCATATATGTGGTATTTTAGAGTTGACTAGATATTGATTAAGGCAATAGACTATGATATTCTGCTTGCACCTCGCGTAAAATGGTGGATACCGGAGTACGGTGTCGCCCTCGGCCCAAAACCCGTATGTGTGTGTGAAAGAATAGGTGAGGCCAGGTTCAGCTCAAAAAGCTGCAACTCGAAGCTAGAATAGCTAGTTACTGGGTGAAGCAAACGGCATTGGAGATTAGCTCTAAACACTGAAGCTATACCCCCACCACGGCCAGTGGTACGGGGGAGCTGAAGAAAGTACAGTCGGGAGGAAGAAGTTCAGAAAACGGTCCATACTCGCCGGTGTGGACCCAGGTCTCCGTCAGGAACATTAAATCCAGATCATGAGAGGTGAAGAAGTCGTTTAACAGGAACGTCTTGTTTGCTATTGACCTAGCATTTAGCAAAGCCATGCAGAGTTTTCTCTCCGGGCTGGCCGAAGGTGTAGTGCGTCTCAGCTGACGAAGATGTGCGTGTTGAACGCCGCGCGGACCAGGAGCAGTCAGTCGGGCAGGAGGAGCTGCCAGCGGGCCCAGCAGAGGCCGCAGCTCCGGAAAAACAGGGCGAATCCACCGAACCCTCGGATGGTGTGCAGCGGGAGGGCCGTGACATCTGATGCGTGGATAAGTCACGGAAGAAGCCGTCAGGTGTGCTTTTTGATGGACGAGCGTGCCACCACGCTTTCCCCGTCACCTAAAGCGCTTTCGATGAGGCAGGATGGAGGGCAACCAGCGCAGGTAGGTGGGAATATCAGACAGTAGAGGTGGGGGAATCGATTTACGGTTGCCAGATATAGGTTTGGGCAGCAGTATAAACTCCAGTGAGGGTCTTAGGTGGAGGAGAGCTTGGCAATCATAGACAAGCAGAGCAGGGACATTCTGACAAACATAAAACAAAAACAGGATAGCTAAAGGCAGAGAGCTGAGGGAGCGGCATGCCGACACAGGCGCCATCTTGAAATCCTCTGAAGTGTGGTGTTCAGTTTATGGAAATGTCCCAGATATAGCAGACAACTGTTTGCTTAGTAAAGATATAGTAGAGTAATGGCATCCTGAGTAGAGAAATAATTCACTCTGCATCTGTGTTTGTTTGTAATTTTGTCAGTGGTTTTTTTCACCTCTTTTCAGGCCTATTTTCAATTTGGGCATTAATAAACCTTGTGAAAACATCAACAATGTCAGGTAATCTTGAAAAATTGCTAAAAACGTTTTTTATACCTGGCTGAAGTTTTTTGATTGATAAAAACAAACAGCAATGGAAACAGACTTGAAAAATAAACGAAGCCCTTGTTTTAATTTGGGCATTAAAAACCTTGGAAACAACAAAAATGTGAGTTAATCTTGAAACGTCACAAAAAAGTTTTGTATGCCTGTCTGAAGTTTTTGCATTGATAAAAACAAAGTGAAATAGAAACAGACATTTTTTAAAGTTCAAGAGGACGTAGAAAAGTCTACTCCTAACTAAAGAGAGGAATAGTAGCAGATTACAGATTATTTATTGATCTACAGATACCTGATGTGACCTCTCATCAATAAAGTACATGACACTTACAGAAATGTCACATTTCCATTGAGTGTTCCACATGAACTCTGACTTACAAAATAGCCCCTTTAGTACTTATAGTGAGAAGAATGTTTAATTTGTGATATGTCTGCAGTGGTAGCCTCTATTGACCAGCAGATTTGAATTGAAGTGTTTACTATAATACAGCTTTTTCAGTGGAAGGTTTCACCAAAAAAATATTCATTTGAGTAAACAAAGTATTTGTTTAGTTGTTGTTTTTTACAGTAATAGGCTTATGCAAAAAGGAAAAAGTATTTCATATATCATTTATAGAAGTGATTTGCCAACCATTTGAGGTTATATTGAAGCCAATAAGCCAGTGTGATTTAGATAAATGAAGCTTTCAATTCTAAAACTGTGTTTTATGAATTATTAATTCTGATGATGACACATCTTCTCTGAACTCTTGAACTACAGCATGAAGGAAATGATTTATTTGTATTCAGTGCCTGTTAATCATAAATTAGTTGAATTTAAAACAAAGTAACGGCACATCAAACATTCAGGGAGATTTGTATTCCTGAAATATCAATCAAACCTTTCACTATACTGTGCATCCTAATGGGAACAGTAAGACAAATGTGTGGGTTAATGCACTTCCGTCTTAACTCAGTGTGAACACTGTTGGCTTCAGTTTTGGCATAAATACTCTATGTGAATATTTTTGTGCACCACATCCTTTTGCTATTGGTTATCTCCTACATCGTAATTTGACTTGTGGTTTATTTTCTCACTGCACCAGTAAAACACTACTTACCTCATCTACCTATTTATGTCATCTTTACTTTAACTTCTGATCCTTTTTCACTTCATTTAGCAATCTTTCAATTGGCCCCTCCTGGGTTGTATTCATCCCTCTTTCTATCTGTTCACTCCCAGCATAAACTCTATAATGATTTATTTATATGTTTCCCTGCCTTTAACTTATTTTCATGGTTTTATTGTGTGTTGTCTGAAATTGTTGCTCTTTAGAAACCAGCTGGGCCTCCAGGGAAAGGAAAAACTGACAGCCGGGGAGTAAGACAGGGAGGTGAAGAGGATGACTGACAGGACAAGAAGATAGAGAAATAATCAATGACAGGAAAAGGAAAGGCAGTGAGAGAGGAGGAGAAGGAACACAGGGGTAAAGACAGGGGCCCTTTCTCATTTCATCAAATCCCCCTCCTCGACTCCTCGGTCTTCCGGTAGTGACCCGGAAATTAATTTCAGCTCGCCATGTTGAAGGACATCTCATTTCTCTAAATGCACTTCGAGGACCGAGGATCGAGCGTCGAGGAGGCTCTCTGGAGGAGCTATAACCGAGGATACACTGATGCAGGGCCGCCCCTCCCTACAGGCCAATCACGCAGGCTGCATGGGGCCCCGCCTTGCGCAGGGGGCCCCGCCCAGAGGGCCTCAGCTGCTGTGCGCAGTTCTCCGCTCAGTTCCCCCGGGAGAGTGAGAGTGCGGCGCACGCCGCTGTGTGGACGGGCCGTGAGAGGTGACAAGAGGAGCACGTTTGTAACCCGACACCGTTGCAATGAATCGACATCTGACCAATCACGGCTTCGATACGGCCACTAGTGCAGGTGAAGAGATGTCGGTGAAAAGACAGTTTCAGTCCGGCGCAAAAAACAAAACATGAAGAAACTAGCGCATCACTCGAAGGTGGGTTATTGTATGAGTCAAATGTACAACTTGCGAATGTTGTATAAGTCAAATTGCCAATTGCCATCTTAAAACATCAGCTGCTATTCACGACATGAAAAAGGCAGTCTCTGCAGAGCATATACTGTAGGCTAATGGAGATGCAGTTATTTCCAGCATTCTTTATTTACCATTCATTCATTATGTTATGCCTTTTATCTGCTAATGTACAGGAGGAAGAGTGATAAACTGTCTGTCTAGTTGGCTTACATAACAGTTAAAGTTTACAGCCTAAAAAACATGGAGCATTTTTTCCCCTTTTATTCATTTTTATGTCAATTTGCACATTTCATGGTGATGCTCAGCCTCTCCCCTTAACTCCTAACAGTCATCATCATGTCAACCACAACACAGAGAAATACTGATAGAAATGTGTGTGTAGTTGTTGATACATTGCTGACAGAGGGAACTAGAATACAGATTTAAGAAATATCAGTTTTTGAGCATGTCATAAGCATGTTTTGTCTTGACTATACAACTATATTATAATAAAACAATATAGTATTTTTATTATTGAATTGATTATGATTATGATTATTAGTAGAAGTAGTTTATTTGCATTAATTATGTTTTTATCTTTTTGAGGCTAGTATTTGGCAGGAAATGCAAAATTCACCTGTAAACCCATACTGAACGAACATTTACCATTTACCTCACTGTATAAAAAAGTAACCGTTGATAATAATAATAAACAGGAATTATTTGCAAAGTAGCCTACTTTGTTTCCAAACAATTTTTTTTCACTCCTGTCGGTTGGGGGGGGCCTCATCTCACAATGTCGCTTGGGGCCCCAAGTTGGCCAGGGGCGGCCCTGCACTGATGGGTCCTCCACGGTCCTCCACGGCTCCTTCGTAGATGCATTTCCGGGAACAGAGATGTTTCAAAGAGGCGTGACGCACGGCCAGCTCTGCATGCATTCCCTGGATATTATTTTAGAAACTGCTTTCATCGCAACGCGATGTTTCCAGAGAGAACAGCTGTGAGGTCCGTGCAGAAAGCAGAGCAGTGTGTATAATCAGTACTCGAGTTGAGGGGGTATGAGGGGGTATGAGGGGGGATGGCATCCCCCCTGGAATAAAAACGGTCAAAATCATCCCCCTTCTAAAACTGCCATTCCCCCTTTCCATCCCTTATGTAATTTTATCAATGAACGTGGCACTGGTATTACTGCTATTTCAACATTAATTTTTCGCATTTTGAGTAAAATACTGTGGGCGAGAGAGCATGCACACACGCAATGACATTTTTACCAAGTCACTGACGCTATACTATGCGAGTGCCCTAGTGGGCGCCAGAGCGCCGTGATGCGCCTGCTTGATCGATGCCAGAAGCGCAGGGAACGGTCATCACAATGGCCAAGCGACCAGGAGGACAACGCGATCTGAGGGACTTCATATTTAAAAATACTAAAAATAACATTTCAGGTAAGTCAAGAGTCAGTAATCTTAGTCATTACTCATTACTTTAGTCACCAAAGGTGGAATCTATGGACATAAGCAGCAATAACAACTTAGTTTGGAGTTTAGCTACGTTTTTCTCTCGTGTTAGCTAGCTGGTAAGACTCAACACTGTTGATGAAATGATACCACCAGCACCAGAAGAGCTGAAACCCCTCCTTCAAGCAGTGAACACTCTGGTCATCTCCACAGCGGAGTGTGAACGTGGGTTTAGTCAGATGAACATTTTAACCACAACTAGAAGCTCCCTAGAGGTAAAAAGCATGTCAGCCTTGCTTTTCATCAAGTGTGTTGGCCCTCCACTGAACAAGTTCAGACCAGAGGTATATGTCAAGACTTGGCTTCAAAGCCATTGCTTAGCTAACAATCCGAAAGCAAGAGCCAGAACAATTGAGACCAAAAAGCATGATTATGAACATCTTTGGAAACTTCTATGAGATGGGGGAGAGTGGAGTAGGCAGCCATTGACAACATTGGTCCTATTTTGTATTATCTGTATAATCTTTTAATATATTTTCATATTTTGTAAACAATTTCAATTTGCACTTAATGCCCTGTTAAAAAAAGTAACATTGGGAATGTTAACATAACATATTTGTGACCCGCTCTATCGAAATCAGTCGGAAGTCGCAACGGCTCATTTCAGAATAAACGTGGATTTACGTAAAAAACTATTTTTTCAGGGTTCGGGTGTTTTATTTGATTTTAAACAAACAAAGTCTTGGCTTTCAGAATATGAAACTTTTATTTCCAAAATCACACGATAAATACATTTTTGAAGCTTGTAAAGGGATGAAGACAGGCACCTCTCAGTCGCAATCTGCTCTTCCAGCAGCGCCGCCCCCCTCCCTCCGCTGAAATTATGAATGTAAGAGTATAGTAATCATAGATAACACGGCAGGGTCCGTTACAGTTTGTTTTCATCTGATTTTAATTAAACAAAGTCTTGGCTTTCAGAATATTAAACTTGTTTCGGCAAATTCAGATGATAAATACAACTTTGAAGCTTGTAACGGCATAATTACAAGCGGAGAACGGAGTAACTTAACGTCATAGCAGCCATAACAACAGCCGGTGTTTCTCGTGAGTGTTTTCCCCGGGAAACAAACACAATACACACAAACGCAAAATTACACAAACACACACACACGTATACACACACACTCGCGAGCTTCCCCTCCAAACGAAAATATCTTCCCTCCGTAGTATTTTGATCATTTGCTCCACTAATAATCAATCAGATCGATGGATTCCAGAGAAGAGGAAACTTTTAAGGCCTTTTTCTCAAAATGATGACTCGGTGACAGTCATTATATAATGTGACATATTTCGCTTAATATTTGGAGTACAAAAACAATCCTGATATCATTAGAAAGCTAGGAATATCCTCTTTCCAACAGTGTATACAACTCAAAATGTGTCTTCGGGTCAATGCGACTGATTTTGATGGAGCAGGTCACATTTGTATTTGAACTACAATAAAATGATGACGGATCAATATTTTAAAAAAAAATGTCCTCCAATTTTTCATGAAGTGTTTAATTTACATAATGATTTAATTAATTACGATAAAAATGTAACCCTTTAGATACCAGTTTTGATCGTATACCAGTAACTGCTTTTTAAAAAAAATACACTATAATTCAATATTCTAAAAACAAATTTGACTTTATTATTAGTATAATCACTTGGTCCATCTGAATAATAAATGAGGGACTGTTAACCTACAAGATTTGTACCATAGACTTCCATTATAACCACATTTTTGTATCCCCTCCCCCCCTTTAAATTAAAGTGAAAAAAAGATTTTGCACTAATTGTCCTCTGCATTTGACCCTAAATGTTAGTGGTGCCATGGCAGCCCGGGGACCGACTCTAATTCTGAGGTGCCTTGGTCAAGAGCAATGAAAGGAGTATCTAAACATCCATAACATGCATGTTGTTCTCATTCATAACACTCCGTTCGATGTCTCACTATGGGATGCGCCTCATCGCGGAGCAAACAGAAGCATCAATCTCATTACGCCAATCCTGATTGGCTGGTGATCTTGACGTCAGCGTCAGGGAATTCACCCCCTATAAGTAGCTTGCGCCACGACGCATGCGTCATTCAAACACCTCTTCTCGCTTCAGAGCACATCTCTATAGTAGCCGGACAAGCTTAACGGTCCACAGACTGAACCCAAATATAACCATTTCGGTCGACGGGCGCTCGCCGGCTACTCCTTCTGCTTTGCAGGAAGACGGTAATACTAAGGCCAGTTCGTATTGAAATCAATCTCGCTGTTCTCTTTCCCCGGAAAGTAAGGTCGGTCTGATTTTTTCAAGCTCCCTCACTATCGACACCACAGTAGCGAGGACGTTTTTTCTTTTCTCTTCCCCACGGAGGAGGAAAGGATTAAAGGAGCATACTGTCACACCAGTCAGTATTCTACGGGAATAAAAGACCCACACCGTCCTTTTCTCCGGATTAAGGACAGGGTGGTAACACCTTTTTTCTCCCAACTTACCTGTTGAGAGCGGGTCCTCTCCACGCCACGAGGCGAACAAGATGGACGCCTCTCTCCCTCACACCAGAGGAGTCAGGGACTCGGTGGCTCGACTCTGCGGCTGCGGGTTGAAGATCTCGGGCACAGACACATACCAGGTCTGCTCGTCCTGCCTCGGGCTGGAACACGCCCGAGGCGCTATCGATAACCCCGGCTCGTGCGGACATTGTGTCCGCTTCACCGTGAAGAGCCTCCGCCGACGGCTAGCATGCCAAGCTAGCCTGTCGGAGCAGGACCCCCCCATGTCCACTGACCTGCCGGCCGGCAGTCAAGACGCGGGGGCGTCCGCCGCAGAGAGTGAACCCCTCTCCGTGTCGGTATGGGGCTCATTATCTGCGATGGCTGCAGAACCGGAATCCCGCGCCCTGGCAGGCCGGGACCCGGTGACGGCAAGACACGCGGGAACGGGACCCCACGCTTTACCGAGCTGGGGCTCCCGGTTAGACCTCACCATGGTCTCACCCGCGGAGGATGTCCTCGAGCTGGACTACGATGAGGACGAAGAGGACGCCTCGGTGTTCCTCCTGTCCGAGTCAGATGAACATGAAGAGGACATCTTCATGTCATCGGCTCAGGCTGCAAAGCCTGGAGCGAGGGCTGCTCTCCCGGGCGATAGCACACCAGCTTCGCCCTGTCTGAACATGGACCTGCAGGCCGTGTGTAAACGTGCCGCGGCCAGACTCGACATCCCGTGGCCTGAAATGGCCAAGGAGACCTCCAGGTCCCGCTACGAAGGGAAACATTTTCCCCAAGCAGCGCGGACGAAGAGGCAACTCCTTCCGGTCTTCCCGGAGATGTTGGATGAGGTGTCGGTCTCGTGGAGAGACCGGCCCTTCAGCAACAAGGTCCCAATCCAGGGTGCCTCCTCCCTAGACTGTGACGGAATGGAGAAGCTCGGCCTGCTCCGCACACCGCCCATGGAACCGCTGGTAGCGGCCCACCTCCTACCGAGGATGGGCCCGTCACCAAGCAGGAACCCCACGCTGCCAGCAAAGTCGGACCGATTTCAGTCGACAATGACTGAACGGTCCTACAAAGCCGCAGCGTTGTCCGCCAGGGCCCTGAATGTGTCCTCGCTGCTAACCGCTTACCAAGCGGAGCTCTGCGAGGACCTGTCGGGTATCCCGGGGGCAGCCACTCTGGACGAGATGGCAGCGGTCACGGACATAAATCTCTGTGTCCAACGCTGCGCCGTCCAGGCCACGGGCAAGGCAATGGGGATCATGGTGGTGCAGGAAAGAGCGAGATGGCTCAACCTCACCAACCTCCCAGACTGGGAAAAGGAGGATGTGCTGGATATGCCCATCGTTCCCGAGGGAATTTTCGGCTCCGCTCTCGCCTCCATGCAAAGGAGGTGTGAGTCGAAAAAGAAGGAGGACGAGGCACTCCACCTCTGCCTCCCTCGAAGGGTCCAGCCGCTGCCTTCGCAGCAGCAGTCCTTCGCAGCAGCAGTCCTTCGCAGCAGCAGTCCTTCGCCCAAGCTGCCTCGAACCCTGCTCGGTTTAAAACACCGAAGACGCAGAGGTCGCAGCCCGCCCCGAGTCCCCAGCCCAGGCTGGAGACGAGGGCGACCTGGCCTAGAAAATCTCCGGTTCCGGCTGCAGCTCAGGCGCAGCCAACCCAGAATTTCGGCCAGCAGTCGAGGAAGAAGAAGCGAGCGGCGTGACAGCCCCTCCTTCTCCCCTCTGTGAAAGAGCTGGAAGTCCACGGTTCCCCAGCTCTAAATGTGTTCCCGCCGCCTCGAGAGATGCCTCAACACCATCCTCAAGTCCGCACAAACACATGTCACACATTTGTTGATTTTTCTGTCATAAAACATTTGCCGCTGACGCATCCAGGCTTCAGGCAGAGGGCGCAGCTCGAGAAAATGAAAAGAAAAACAATAAAACCAATAAACAGCCCGTCAACTGTTCCCCTTCTGAGAGCAGCTACGGCATCTCTCAAAAGGCGGATTACAGGCGGGTCTTTAAAGGCACCACCGTCACGCGCATGCGCAGTGCCGGCTAGGGTTGTGAAGGCACCACCGTCATGCGCATGCGCAGTGTCGGTGGGGATTGTCGAAAAGGGGCACCACTGTGTTCAGACACTAGAGGGCCCCATAACACAACAAATAGAGACTCAGAGGGGAAGAGACGTGACATCTCCACTGGCTCTAAGGAGCATGCAGTGGAAGATGCTCACATCATCTGCTTGAGTTTTCAAGACAGTAACACGGGGCTACAGACTCCAATTCGCTGTCACCCCCCCTCGCTTCTCGGGCATTCTGCATTCGCAGGCCCGAGGAGAGTCAGCCCATATTCTGGAGAGAGAGATTCTCTCACTCCTAGAAAAGAGGGCTATATCTATAGTACCCGCCGAGCAGAGTCAGGGCGGCTTCTATTCCAAGTACTTCCTCGTTCCCAAACGGGGAGGGAACGGAATTCGGGCCAATACTTGATTTGGGGGCTCTGAACAAATATCTAAAAAG